>NW_007240037.1:37994-58634 GCF_000164805.1 Carlito syrichta
CTCTGCCGTCCTCCTGCTCGCTCCGCCCTCCCCAGCCCACGGAGGCAAATCTGACCGCACTACCTGAGCACAGAATCACCTGTGGACGGGAGCCCGCCAAGCCGCCAGAGGTCCAGCGAGCTCTGCCCTGCGACGTGGCCAGGCCGCACGGACGAAGATGCGAGGGAGGCGCCGAGGCCGCCATCCGCTGCAGCCGGGCACCAGCTGGGATGCGGCCTGGCCAGCCAGCAGCCAGGGAGGCTTCGAGAGGAGCGGAGGGCTGGGCGCCTGCATCCGGGAGGGCAGGCTGAGGTCGTGCTCACCATCTTGCCCTCGGGGGCTCACAGGCAGCAGCGCGGAGTGTGTCTCAACAGCCATCAGATGAGTGAAGGGCAAGGGGGGAGTGAAGGGCCCAGGGGCTGAGAGCGGGGCTGTTCTCTGGAAAGGACAAGCGGGGAGCTCAGAGGTGAGGAGCTACTGGGCATGTTCCTGGAACGCTCCGGAAGTTGGTGCTGCTGGAATGTCAGGTGTGAGGAGGGCACTGGTGGACCAGGACGTGCAAGACCAGGGTCACAGGAAGTCCTGTGCGTCCGGCCATGAGCTTGGGCCTCATCCTAGGAGTTAAAGTGGAGTCAGAGAGGGTTGCCTTGACAAGCAGGAGGGTCCTTAGGAAGAAGTTACTTGAAAGACAGGACTAGCGACGGGCCGTCGCTGCACAGACGGCAGGTCACACGTCACTAGAGGGACATGAAGTGGAGACATAAAGGCCTGGCCATGGCCATCGCCGCACACACAGCAGGACACATGTCACCTCAAGGACCTGAAATGGAGGACTGGCCATGGCCGTCGCTGCACAGACAGCCGGTCACATGTCACTACAGGGACTCGGGGTCATCACTGGCCAGCGGGGAAGACAAGATGACCTCTGTCTGCATTTTCATCAAAGTTCTCATGAAGGAAAAAATCTGTCACCACTTTTTTAGTAAGCGCACTCTGAATCACAGCAACCCGTAAATGTTTAGGAAACGGGCTGCCCTTTGAGAGAAGCCGTCGGCAGAACGACACGCGCCCTGGTGAACTCTGCTCGTGAAAGGCCTTTGTGCTGCTTGGAGGTCACTTGCATTTCACAAGTGCTCCCACACCTCCCTGCCCAGGAGGGTTCTCTCAGCGTTGATCTGTCCGATCAGTTTGGCTTTTTGAAAGCTATGACCCAACATCTCCACGGAGTTGTGGTCATCACTGTCGACTCTCTACTGCACAACGTGACTGACGAAGGCCAGAGGAAGCGCCGGGGCTTCCAAGTCCCTCAGGAATGTCCGTGGCGTGAGCTTCCAACTCGGAGTCGTCACACATCGGGACGGCTGGCAGCGAGTTCCACTTGCTCTGCTGTGTCCTTCACCCCAGCAGAAGGGATTCTCCTAACGCGAGAGGGATTTCGACCGTGATTTGCCCTGTTACCAACACACTGAAGCCATTGTCGTTTGGTGCAGAGGAGGGACGTTTGGGGCCAGAAGCCACTTGGATCACATGAACGTGGACGCACGATGTCTGTCTGCCAGTAACCTCCATGTCGGCGTCTTCCAAGGCTCAAGTTTCTGCCACTTCCTTAACACTCAAAAGAACGCGTCAAGCTTAGAGTCGGTGGCAATTCCGGGTGCCGCTACATGTCTGTCATCTTCCCAGACGCTTTCGTGGATAGATGTGTAGGGGTGGGATGGGCAAGGGGGAGACTTGGTAACGCAAGAAATCCCCGTAACAGAATCGCGAGCTATTCTCTGTGGTTTATGCTAAGCAGAGAACATTCTGTGTATTTCTTTTGTCTAGAAAAACGTTCCAGCGATCGGGCCTACGTAGCTAAAAGAGAAACTCTGCAGTCATTAATTCATTTAGTACGCTTGAGCCATGGCTTCACTGAGGTCAGTCTACCTTGTGGAAGGAGCGCGGCCGAGTACTGGGGTGTTCCTTGTTCACGGTGTGTGTTGCGCACATCCCAGGGCTGTTGTGATCCGTCCCCCAGGATGGCTGGGAGTTCAGGACAGGGACTGTGTTTCCGCACCACTCCATCTGTGATGCTTGGTTCATCATATGAGCTCCGTGAGTGTGCAGGGAAGGAAGGAGGGGGAGGGAAACAGAGGACGCACGTCCCGACGATGGAAATCTCATGGGCAAAGTTGCCTCAGGAACGTGGCCGCGTGGCCACGGGCTGCATTCGTGGCCACTCCCGCCCCCTCCTGCCTCCTGTCCCCTTGCCATTTTCTCCCGCCTTCTGTCTCTAATTCCGCCTGGAGTCCTTAACATCCTGTCCATGACTGGTCGTGGCAGATTCTGGGAGGAAGCGAGGGCTTTGTGATGCGGCAACTTCCCTCGGGCCAGTGTGTCTGCCATGCGTGGAGCAAGTGTGTCGCGGGCACTCCCTGCTTTCGTGGCGCAGGCTGGTCCAGGGCCCCCTCCTGGCTGCACGTGTCCATGCCCCCTCCTCGTGGCGCAACTCAAAGCTGCCAGCCTGCCCCGAGGTCTGGCGCCGACACAGAGACGGGCAGGACGGCAGTCCGGGCTTCTGGGAAGCTCAGTGGGCTTGCACAGCCAGACAGCCCAGCCCACCCTGACGGGGCCATGGGGAGAGGGGACAAATCCAGAAAGAAGGAGTCTCCCGTTGGCTGGTAAATGAGTTATCTGTGATTTTAAGAAATAGACTTGTTTGGTGCTTGGGCATTGTTTTGTTTGGAATATCAACGGGGGTGGGTGTGCGCAGTAAGAGTTCTCGGGCTGAGGACGCCGAAGCCACGGTTCTTGAGGCCCGGTCTGGCCTGGGGCATCAGGCAGAAGGCTGTTAGAGTTCAGCCAGGAGGGGCCCTGGACCAGGGAGCGCCCGCGACACGCTCGCGCCACGCAAGGAGGGCACAGTGGCCCTCCCCGTGGGAACTTTTCTGTCCTCTCAATAACTCCTGCTTTCTGAAAAGAAAAAGACATACGAGTCGTTGGCCACACACCAGCCCTGCATTTTAAGCCCGGCCCACGTGTGAGCACCACCGGCCCAAAGGCTCTAATGTGACCTCGATGCAACAGAAAGACTGAGACGCTGAAACTGAAACGCAGAAGGGCGCCTTCTAACACAGGGTCTCCTGAGGCTACACACATGCCACCTTTCACCCCAGCCACTCACCTGCCGTGTTGGGAAGGAGAGTATCACGGTCCTTGTTTAAAACAGACGCCAAACTAAATTTGGGGCTACGACTCACCTCATTTCCGGGGTAGCAAACTCAAAACTCACTTAGGCAAATCAGCAGCACAGACACATGGCTCCCTGTTTCATCTTCCCTTGTTCAGAGGCAGGAGAGGCTGGCAGAGGGCGTCCGGGAGACACTCGACACCCGGACGTGCTCCCTGGGTGACACACACGGGTTTGTTATCATCTGAGGCTGAGGCTGAGAGTGAGAAGAGCCCAGCTCAATCCACAGAGGTTTCGCTTTTAAGTGACAAATCATACACTCGGGCATCGGTAAGATTAAATCGTCCCAGGATCTTGTTAACATTCTGACATATATTAACAGCCACAGTGACTAACAAGCTCTATCAACGACTGTCGCTGGTGAGCCTCCCACAAATGAGGCATCAGAGCAAAGCAGGAACCAACTGTCTGAGCGACCTCAGAACCTCCTCCTTCAAGGATCATATGAGGGGCCGGTCTTCAAGGCTTCTATGGAGGGACAGGTGTGTGCTTAGAGTCCTCGGAGCAATGAAGTTCTCCTGAGGGTCCTGCTGGGAGGCTCCTTTCCAGACAGGTGCTCCCGGGGCAGTGTCTGCAGCCCTGAAGACCCCTTCCGTGACACGCCACTGCCCTGCTGGCTTAAGAGTCACCGCAGAAGGCCATCACAGCCACAAGAGCAGTGCAAGGACTAAGGGGCTGCCCGTGTTGCACAGCTTTGGGCAGGAAGCACTTTGTCAGCTTACATGGAGTCGGCACGGGAACTCGTATTCTATAGGTCACCCCGGCCCACGCTAGGACACAGCAGAGCTGAGGCGCCCATGTTGGAAAGCAGCCACCGTCAATGGACTTATTCCGAATCTTGCGGTCAGAGAGTCTGGAAAGAAGCTGGTTTACCCTCCGGGGGATGTGGTCTTTTGTTATGTGATTCAGCATTTAAAAAAATTTACACGTTTAGGTTTACTATAATCTTCTCAGTAAACAAGATGTCCAAAAGTGTTAATCCAGCTTTGATAGTAGGCCCACTAAAGTAATGGAAAACAGAATTGGGCTCTTTGCTTTCCAACTTCATCTCTTTTTAAAAATTGACTTCTAATGTGAGAATGCACAAACTTAGGACATTTTAGAGTCAGAGTTTACAACGTAAAGGAGAAAAAAGAAGGAACTCCCTGCCTCACCTCTAAGTTTCACTCTCCAAAATCAAGTGTATTTAACACTTTAGCTCTTTCTTTCTTTCTTTTTCTTTTTTTTTTTTTTTGGTATTTTCCTTGTCTCTCTATATGTGTATACAACTATTTTTTATCTTCCAGCTCAGACTATCTATGGGCTTCCTACTATGTATGCAGAATGCAAATTTTGTTCCTTCTTTTCTCTCTCTATTAAATACACACACACAGAACACACACACACACACACAAACACACACACACACACACACACACACACACAAATAGTTACCTTCTTTCCATCTTTCCAATATAGTTATGTCACAATTCTATTTTTAAATTATTATGACTATGAAAAAATTGCACACATATTAAGCCCTTAATGTATGCAAACCACATTTTCTTTTTTTAAATGATCTTCCATTTTCCCAGGAGGTAATCATTGCCTTGGATTTTTTTCAACTTTGCTTAGTTTTTCTCTTTCTTCTAATTCATTCCTAAATTCTCCAAAGGAATTAAAAACTCCTCCTACTATGGTCAGATTCGACTGGGTTAGTCATTAGTTCTGTTCCTCCCTAAGAAATACTCGTTCATTCCTTGGAAGCCTGACTCATTCCAGTCCAAATGGATTGTCCTTCAGGCCTGCTGTGCAAGTTGCCATCTAGAAACCTTTTCTTCTTCTTCTTTTAACTGTCATCCTAGGAATCCCCTTAACCTCTCCCTGTGTCAGATTCCCTATCACCTGAAGTCCATGCCATCCGCTTTCTTGGCTCATCCCATCTTTTGGTGGATCATAGTCACTAGGAATTTCCTAAGAAAAGTCACAGGATATAGACACTTTTGAGACCTTGTTTTTGAGATTGCACGCTCAAAAAGTCTTCTCTCACCCTTGATTTGTAGTTTGGATCGATTAAAAAAACAATGGCTTCAAGTTTTATTGTCTCCTAGCTTTCAGGTATTGTTGAAAAAGAAGACACCATCCTTTTCCCTGATACTTCTCAAGTGATGTGTTTTATTCTCTCTAGACATTTATCTTATTTCTTTGCTAAACGATATCTGTTCTTCCTGAAATTTCTATTAGTTAGATGATGAATCACCTGAACTGGCGACTTTCTTTTCTTATAGTTCATAAATTACATTCTGGAAAGTTTCCCTAATTTTATCTTCAAAACCTACTGAATTTTTAGTTCTGCTATTAAAATTATAATTTCAAAAGCTCTTTCTTATACCTGTACATTCCTTTTTGTTTGTTTCTTGGAGGCAATATATTATTTGCTGTCTTTTAGAATCTTAATAATCATTTTTTTAACTTTTCTTTTCTTCCTACATTGTCTGTTTCCCGAATTCTTTGGAGGGTTTTGTTTTGATTTCTCTTTTCTTGTTCGATTTCTTCAGATATTGGCTGCCACCTGTTTATACATTCATATGTAAGTGTGAGACACTCAAAGTCTATTTAAGGTCTTTTAGCAGATTCAGGAATTGTCAAGTGATAGGACTCACTCCCCACCGTCTTGTTGGGGGAATGCTAAAATCCTTAGAATTCTCAGACTGGAAATGCTCTCAGAGAATATCTTTTTTTCTTTTTTCTTTCTTCTTTCTTTCTTTTTTTTTTTTTTTTTTTTTGAGACAAGGTCCTGTTGCCCAGGCTGGAGCACAGCGGATCCCAGCTCACCACAACCGTGACCTCCTGGGCTCAAGCAATCCTTCTGCCTCAGCCCCTGAGTACCTGGGACTACAGGCATGCGCCACCATACCCAACTAACTTTTTTATTTTTGGTGGAGACAAGGTCTCACTAAGTTTCCCAGGCTGGTCTCAAACAATTCTCCTCCCTTGGCCTCCCAACGGGCTGGAATCACAGGTGTGAGCCACCACACCCAGCCAGAGACATATCTTGTGAAGAGCGCACGCTTTCTGGACCAGAAACCACCGTTGCAGAAGCCAAGCCGGGTGGCGTCTGTGATTGCGTCATTCAACATGCAGGCTTCCCCTTTGTCCCTCTGTCTCCATCACAGCACAGCACTCACTCCTTGGTGTCCCCCAGTCCAGAGCTTCCGTGATTCAACGTCCCCCGATCAAACCCCTGCCTTCTGTCTTGACTGTGGAGCACCACCTCCCGGCTGTGCCCGCGTGGAGAAAGGGGCCCGGATCCGCTGTTCCTGACCACGCTGCCCGTCCCCCCCATCTTCCCATGCTCACCTTCGCCCACATCCTGCCTGCAGAACCGGCCCGCACACCAGCCCGTGGGTCAGCTGGCATGCTCTTCTCTGCCTGCCCCACACCCACCCTCCTTCCCACTCTCCACCCCGAGGGGCAGCTGGCGGTCCCTCCCCTCCTGCCCTCGCTCACCCTCCTTCCCACGTGCCTCTTGGGCGCCGAGCTTCCAGCTTTCTCGGTTTTCTGAGTCGCGTGCCCCTCGTCCATCTGCTGTCTTTCTTTTTGAGTTCACTCAAGCGCTCATCTGCTTCCACCTCCTCTCTGCTCCCTTTTCCTGCCGGTTTATGTCAGCCTCCTTCCTCTTTTCTCACTTTACGGGGCTCCAAGCAGAGACAAATGTGTATTTTTACTCCTCGATTCTAATGCTCATTTGCAAAACAACCGTACAGCCGAGAACGGAGCTTAGATATCACCTATTCAACCCGGTATTACTGAAACTTCCTAACAGTGGAATCTGTTTCACGACACGATCTTGTGTAGAAATCCAACTTCTAAAACAGACATAAGTGGAACTATTTTGGTTGAAGCTGGTAAAGGAGCAGAGTCTGCATCTAATTTATCTTAAAAATATTTTTAAATATTGCACTAGGAAGAAGCAAAACAGTGTGCAGAGATTCGCGCTGTCATCTTTTATTCAATAAGCAACACGGGGATTCACCAGGAAAGCAAAGGACCCTGGAGACCCCGGGGAGGGGGCGGTGGGTAGGCGGCCCACGTGCAGCAGCCAGCCAAGGACTGGCATGGGAGAGGAGAGAGCGTCCCATGTGGCCCACCTCCCCACCGGGAACCTGCCCCCAGGCCACAGGGGGGCACTCGTCCCTCGCAAGTCCGGGAACCCACGTGGGAAAGGCCAGAAGACTATGAGAAGGACTGGTTCTCGGAGGCGCCTGGCAGGAGGTCCAAGAAGAGGACAGCATTCTCAACCTCACCTCATGCCCAGCTAGGCAGAGTAAAACACGCTTTATTCACTTATTTGCTTTTTGGAGCTGGAGTCTTACTCCTCGCCCAGGCTAGAGTGCCATGGCACACTCACGGCCACCGCAGTGTTGACCTGTGGGCTCAGGCGATCCTTCTGCCTCAGCCTTCCGAGTAGCCGGAACTACAGACACATGCTACCACACCTGGCTAATTTTTTGGTGTATTGTAGAGAAGAGGTATCGCCAAGCTGTCCAGGCTGGTCTCGAAACCTTGGGCCCCGGTGATCGTTTCGCCTCTACCTCCCAAAGTGCTAGGATGACAGGCGTGAGCCACCGCGCCCAGCCTAACATACTTTACATCGAACAGTAACAGAAGGCTGTAGTGGCTGAAAGTTCAATCCGAGAGACCACCAAGAGCCAATTCCGATGAAAGTTCAAGAGGGTCTTTATTTGCAAGCTCGAGCCTGGACCTCTGTCGACAACCAATGCAGCGGAGTACACCCAGAGGCCCTGACTTCCCTAAGCAGATGCCTTTTATGCTTTTACACAAAGGGAGGAAGAGTTTGGGGGGCTTTCCAGTCTTGTTACCATTTAATTGGGTAGTAACCTCTGGTGGTCAGCCCAATCGTGGAGGATTGGCTAGCTTGACTCGGGCTGACCTTGGCCCACTAGCTGGGGAAGTTGCAGAGACATTTGGAAACTTTAGGTGATTTTCCCCTAACACCTGATTGGTTGTTGCTAAGGGGAAAGTGGGTCAAGGAAAGGGGTTGAAGCTTGAACTGGAGCTTTGCAGTTTTTCCCATAACTGAAACTTTAAACAGCTACAGGTTATGTTTTAAAGCAGAAAACTAAAATGGCTGTGCTATTGTCCACAAGCCGATTACATATTTATTGGGTTATATAGCATGCTCTTAACCTAAGTTTATGGTATACTCTATTACGGTTCTCTCAAAGGCAAAGAAGGCCATTGTGTAATTGATACAGGGGTCGATTCAACAAGTGAACACGACACTCCTACATACATGTGCGCCCAACACTGGAGCACCCAGGTTCACAAAACAAATATGACCAGACCTAAAGAAAGAGATAGACAGCGATATGACAAGACCTAAAGAAAGAGACAGACAGTGATATGACAAGAACAGGGCCATCAGCGCCTCACAACACAGATGGAGCATGGAGACAAACACCAGCAAAGAAACACCGGACCTTGATTAGACTTCAGACCAAAGGGACCCAACAGACACTCACGGAACTTTATGTCCAACAACCACAGAATATGCATTCTTCTCATCAGCACACAGAACATTCTCCAAGACAGACCATTTGTCAGACCACAAAACTAGCCTCTATACGCTTTAAAAAGCTGAAATCATATCAAGTGTCTTCTCAGACCACAGGAGACTAAAACTAGAATTCAGCGCCACAAGGAATCCTTAAAACTATACGAATACATGGCAATTAAACAACATGCTCCAGAATGACTTCTGGGGCAACCATAAAATTAAGACAGAAATCTAAAAGTCTCTTAAAATGGGCCAGGCATGCTGAGTCATGCCTGTAAACAGAGAGCTTTGGGAGGCTGAGGCAGAAGTATTGCTCTAGCCCAAGAGTTTGAGACCAGCTTGGGCAACACAATGAGATTCTGCCTCTACAGAAAAAAATTTAGCTAGGCAAGGTGGTGTGCTCCTGAAGTCCTAGCTATTTGGGAGGCTGAGGCAGGAGGACTACTTAAGCCCAAGGGTTTGAGGCAGCAGTGAGCTATAATCATGCCACCGCACGCCAACATGAGTGAGGGAGAAAGACTACGTCTCTAAAAGAAAAAAGGTCTTTTGGAAATGAATGATGGAGACACTACATACCTAAATCAAGGCGATACAGCAAAAACAGTGCTAAGGGGAAAGTTTATAGCATTAAATGTCCACATTGAAAAAAATTAAAAAGATTGCAAATTAACAACCTCACATCACATCTCAACAAACTAGAAAAACAAGAAAAATCAAGTCCAAAACTAGCAGAGCAAAAGAAATAACAAAGATCAGAACAGAATTAAATGAAACTGAGATTTAAGAAAATACAAAGGAACACCAAAACGGAAAGTTAGTTCTTTGAAAAGATAAACAAGATCGATAAACTGCTATCCAGAGTAACCAAAAGATGGAGGAGATCCGAATAAATACCATCAGAGACAAAAATGGAGATGTCGTAACTGATACTGCAGAACTACGAAAGGTCGTCACAGACCACTATGCACAACTACACACACGCAAACTAGCAAACCTAGAGGGAATGAATACATCCCCGGAAACATACAACCTCTCAAGATTGAACAGAAAGAAACAGAAATCCTGAACAGGCCAGTCACGAGTAGTGACAGTCAATTAGTAGAAAAAAAACCTCCAACAACAACAACAAAAGCCCAGGCTCACACGGATTCAGAGCCAACTTCTGCCAAATGTACGAAGACGAACTGGCACCAATCCTTGCGAAACTGTTCCAAAAAAATCAAGGAGAGAATCCTCCCCAACTCATTCTATGAAGCCAGTATCATCCTGACACCAAAGCCAGACAGTGGCACAGCCAAAAAGGAAAACTGCACACCGATGTCCCCGAGGAACGTAGATGCAAAAATCCTCAACAAAATCCTAGCAAACCAAGCCCAACAGCACCTCCAAAGGGCGATGTGCCATAGTCAGATGGGTTTCATTCCAGGGATGCAAGGAGGGGCCATCGTATGCAAATCAGCAAGTGTGCTTAATCACATAAGCACAATTAAAGACAAAAACCATATGACCGGCTCAGCAGGTGCAGAAAAAGTGTTTGATAAAATCCAGCTCTCTTCATGATAAAAACCCTCAACAAACTGGGCGTAAAAGAAATATACTTCAAAATAATAAAGGCCATATATGGCGAGCCCACAACCAACATTATACCGAACAGGAAAAAGTTGAAAGCAATGCCCCTAAGAACTGGAACAAGCCAAGGGTGTCCACTTTCACCACCGCTATTTAACACAGTCCTGGAAGTCCTAGCCAGAGCGATTAGACAAGATAAAGAAGAAAAAGGCATCCAACCTGGAATAGAAGACATCAGACTATCTCTATTCCCTGACTATGAGATCTTATACCTAGAAAACCCTGAAGACTCCCTCAGAAAACTCTTAGGTTTGATTTTTTAAAATTCAGTAAAGTTTCAGGATACAAAATCAATGTACAAAAATCAGCAGCATTTCCACACATTAACGGCAATTAAGATGAGAACCAAATCAAGAAGGCAACTCCATTTACAGCAGCTACAAAAAAAGTAAATGCCTAGGAATATATTTAAACCAGGAGATAAAAAATTTCTACCAGGAAAACGTCAAAATACTGTTGAAAGAAACTGAGGATGCCATGGACAAACGGAAACGGAAAAACACTGTAGGCTCATGGTGGGAAGAATCAACATCACAACAACGACCACACTGCCCAAAGCATTCTACAGATGTGATGCAACCCCTGTCAGAAGACCAATGTCACTGTTCACAGAATTAGAAAAAATAATCCTAAAATTCATAGGAAACCAGAAAAGAGTCCAAATCGCCAAAGCAATCCTAAGCAAACAGAACAAAGCCAGAGGTTTCACATTATGTGACTTCACGTTATACTAAAAAGTTAATGGTAACCAAAACAACATGGTACTAGTATAAAAATAGACACACAGATCCAAGGAACAGAAGAGAGAACCCAGAAGGAGAGCTAACCCTAACCCTAACCCCAACCCTAACTGTAACCCTAAAGCCAGCTGATCTTTGGCTACGTCGACAGAAGCGTACACTGGGGAAATGACACTCTATTCCATGAAGAGGGCTTGGAAAACTGGATTGCCAGAAGAACAAAACTGAACCCCCATCTCTCACCATAGACAAGAACCAAATTAAGATGGACACCAGACCTAAAGGTAGGAACCGAAACTACAAAAATCCTCGAAGAAAACCTAGGGAAAATTCTGGATACTGGTCAAGGAAAAGAATTCCTGACCAAGGCTACAAAAGTGCAAGCAATGAAAACAAAAGTAGACAAACAGGGCTTAGTTGAACTGAAAAAGCTTCTGCACGCAAAAGAAACCATCAGAGCAAACAGGTCACCTGCATAATGGGAGGAAACATTTGCCAGCTGTGAATCTGATCAGAGACTGATACCCAGAACTTACGAGGAACTCGACAACCACCACCACAAGCAAATAACCTCATTAAAAAGTGGGCGAAGGCCATCAGTGGACATTTTCACAAGAAGACATGCAAATTTCGCCAGCAGGTGTATGGAACAATGTCCAGCATCTCCGACCGTCAGAGGATTGCAAGCTAGACCCACAGTGAGATGTCATCTGACAGAGTCAGAGCTGTCGTTCAAAGGCCCAAAATAAGAGACGCTGGCGAGGAAGCGGAGAAAAGGGAGCACCGTGGGTGGGAACGCCGATGAGCACGGCCTCTACGGGAGACAGCGTGGCGATTTCCCAAGGAACAGATGACGGGACTGGCGCTGGATCCAGCAATGCCACTGCTGGGCGTGCGCCCAAAGGAAAAGAAAGCGCCACGCCAAAAAGACGTCTGCACTTGTACGCGTTCTGCAGCACCATTCGCAACGGCAAAGATACGGAACCAGCTGAAGCGCCCATCGGCGGATGACTACATCAACGAAATGTGGCGCATATGCACAATGGAATGCTATTTGGCCAAAAGCCCAGTGAAATCGTGTGTTTTGCCGCACCCGGGAGGGAACCGGAGGCCGCTGTCCTAAGGGAAGCAGCTCAAAGCAGAAAGTCAAATGCCACGTGTTCTCAGGTACCAGTGGGAGCCAACTTGTGTGCACACAGAGTGTGGAACCGTGGACACGGCGCTTCGGGAGGGCGTGTGGGTGGGAGGGAGGTAAGGGGTGAGAGGTGTTCAGCAGGGACGAGGGGCACTGCTTAGGTGACAGTGGCACAGACGCCCCAGACGCCACTGCCGCACGCAGACTCCATGCCACCAAACTGCACTTGCGTCCTTATATGTATACCAGCAAATTCATAACAATAAAAACTATTTTGAAACAGTTGTGAAGGGCCCTGCTGGCACAAGTTTGGACACTAGAAAAAGAGCTGAGCCGCACAGACACCGCTCTGCCCCTGTGCCACTCGGCACACATCCCCAGTCCCCAGCCCTGGAGGTTCCCAGGAGCCTAGCTTGGAAATCCCTGACCTAATCTGAGGTCCAGCGAGAAAGTGACTCGGCCAGAGGAAGGCCTTCCTGGTCTTCAAGCCCATCCCGGGAAATGGACTGTCCTTAGTGAGCGTTACTGCCATGGGATTAAAGAGCTCACAGGGTGGTGATCACAGAGAACATCACAGAGCTGGGTCATGACCAAGGCCTCTCACGGGGAGATGTGGAATGCCCCAGAAAAAGGCCTTAACTTGCGCACGAAGAGCCTGACAAAATAGTGGATGCTTGCCCACGCGAAAACTTAAGTGTTTATCTTCATTCCTGTTACCCCCTTCGAGGAGATTGCTTTTGGTGTGCAGCTAAAATTTTTAAAATAAAAACTTATAATCAAATTTTAAAGAAAAAAATCTCAGCCCCTTTCATCCAGGCCCTTAAGAATACTCTGCGTGACAGTTTATCAGCGTGCTAGCAGTTATCACACTTGGGCTTTGGGGTTTCAAAAGAGAGAAGAAACTGGGACATAGGGTTTATCCTCGAGCACAGCAGTCCCCTATATCGAAACAGACAAGGCTACTATCAGCTTTGTTTTTCCGACCAGATCTCTCCGCATACCTGAGTGACCTGCGGGAAGCTCTTTCAGCCCGACTGAGCGCAATCTGCTTCCACAGAAGGCGTTAAGTAGGGAGATTGCTCTCCCAGAGACTGCAAGGCCTGTCGCGGTGCCCTGCCAGGCTGCCACGTGACCACGAGGGACTGCTGGATTTCAGTGATTTCTCCTCAGAGATGGAGCCTCGTTCCCAAGGATAATACACAATTCTTTGTGGTGCTTCCCAGCCCTTGGGCCAGGCACTCAGCCTCTGTTGGCGTCAGTTTCCTCATCTGCAAAACTAGGAGACTGGACTGAAATATCTGTAAGACTCCTTCCAAGATTTTTAGTTCTTGGATACCCTGATAGAATCAGCAGTTGTCGCTGTATTTGTAAAGTGAAGAGACGTACTCACCTAGAGAGGCGCAACCCAGAACATTTTCCAAACACCTGACCAATGCCTCCACATCACTGTCCTGCCAAAGCAAGAGAGCAAGACTTAATGGCATGAAAAGAGGTTCTTGCTACATTTAGACCCAAAAAAGAGCTGCCTGCCAAATTATTCCACAATACGATCCCGTATTTCAGAGAAAGAGATCGCTATCAACACGAGTATCCACAGCTCTCCCTCCGTATCTGTCTCTAGACCCTCGTCTGTCCTTCAAATGGCAGGAACACCCTCCAAAAAGGTCACCAGCGGTTTCGATGAAAAGTGAGGATGAGTGGTCTGTGTTTTCTCCTTTGTGTGCTTGTGTCTTTTCCAAATTTGCAATAATAAACAAGTACGGTCTATTTAATCTACAAAAGTAGTGAGTGCTATTAGAATGAAAGAAGGGTTTTATCCGATCCATAATGTATTCAATACAGCAGAAGCATTTTTCTTTTTCTCGGAGAGTGCCTCCGTGAGCTCTTCTTGGGAAACGCATGGTCATCCAGGAGGCACAAATCTACGAACGTCGTACCTCACTTGCCTTAACTGGCAACAAGAGTCAGATAGCCCCCATGGGAGCGGGGGAAACCCCAACACTGCATTTGATAGCAAAAACTGTCTTCGATACAATTATAAAATTAAAATTAAATCTCTGTTCTCCACCCAGCAGGCTTGCAATAATTCAAAACAGCAATTTGATGATCTGGGGGAGAGCCATAACTGCTTTCAGGTTTGTGGTGACACGAAGGGAAATTAATAACTGATGGCTCACCTGCTCATTTCAAAATAAACACACATTGCACATTGCAGTATCGCCTGCAGATTTTGAAAAATGTCCTGGTGTGACAGACTCCTCCAAAATGGCACACAAATGTGTTAGATTCCATTTTATAACAGCTCTGGAGTGGCGTGGATAGCCACTTTTCCTGCACGTGGCAAAGCCTGCATCACCTCATGCTCGACTGTGTCCGAGAGGCAACACTGGGAAGGTGTGCCTGGTGGAGGCTGGCCGGTGAGGCCAAATCTCTCATCCAAGTCCTCTGGCGCCTGTGCAGGAAGAGGAAAGCGGGTCCCAGGCACAGAGCTGGGAGGTAGGACACACCCTTCCTCCTCCTGCACCTCGAAGTAGAGAGCACCCAGGGGACCCGAAAGCCCACGCCGTCCCAGATGGCGATGACCCCACCTGGGGAAGCCCAGGTGCTGAGCCAACTCCTCACGACGCAGGCTAGGCTGGCACAGTGGCTGGACCCCAGCTCTCCATTTTTGCCTCTGAGGAATTAGGGGGTTTGTCTGAGTTCACTTGGAGTGACTCGGAAGCAGCAGAGGTTTATTGCTCATGGTTCTGGAGGCTGGAGGGGCAAGATGCAGGTGCCAGCAGGTTCCGTGTCTGGAGAGCACCCATTCCCTGGCTCACCTTCTTGCTGCGGCCTTGCCTGGGAGGTGTTTCCCTCGGGGCCACCACACAAGGGCACAGATCCCACCCCAGGGAAGGGCCCTCATGGCCTCGGCGTCCCCAAAGGCTCCAGCTCTCAACACTGTCGCACTGGTGATGAGGAACTGAGGGGACACAGTATCAAACCCAGCAGGGGTTGAGCCCAGACAGTGACAGACACGCCTGGCCCTAGGCAGCTCCCCCACCACCCACTGGAGCACCTGAGGCCGGCGAGCGCCTAGCCTGGAAGAAAGGTTCTGGGAATGCCTGCTGCGTCACCGTGATCGTCAGGCTCTGGCCGAGCCAACGACTCCACAGCGAGAGACACGCTCAGAGGCCCCGCCCAGCCAGTCTGACCCCGGAGCCCCCAGCAGTCTCAGTCGTGCCTCCCCCACCTCCGTTCTCCACCCTGTGACAACGTGGCAAGCGGAAAACCATGCCTGTCTGCCGGGTGCTTCCCTGAGAGGACGTTGGAGCCATGGGAGGGCTTGGAGGATGAGCACTGAGAACCTCAGTCAACTGGATCATGGGCCTCACGGCCGTCATCTCAACAAGAACTCAAGCCACAGTCCGGGAGAGCCTCCTCGAGACAAACTTCACAGACGCCACACACACTAGACAGGACCTAGCGGTCACTCATGTGACATCCATGGGCTCAGCGTCTACTCGCACAACGTCCACGGAGGACTCAACAGCCAACACCCACAGGGCCCGGCCATGGCTCAAAGAGCCCAGGGCCGCACCACAGCTTAGTGAGGCAATGGCCACAATGGCCCCTTTAACTCTGTGTCCTCGGCGTGCTGGCTCTCTCTGGACACCTGTCCCTCTCGCGCGCCTGCCTCTCTGACTGCCTGTCTCCGCGGGCTTGCCTCCCAAGGCTCCCTCCAGTCCTTGCTCCTCCTCCTCTTCCTCCTTCCGCTGCTGGACCCAGCCCCTCCCCACACGCCTCCTTCGCCCGCCTCTCTCTCCTCCTCCTGTGTGGGACTCCAGCGCCTTCTGGCTGCGGTTGTGTACTGTATGTCGTGCTGCACCGCACGGTCGCCCGGAGGGCGGCCACGTGGATCCGGCACGGCCTTCTCTCCACCGGAAAGTCTCCCCCGAGTCGAGTCTTCACGAGCGCAGGTGCCTCGACGGCCTTTGACTCAAGTAGCGGAACGGCTCCTGGTTCACAAAAGCTTCTGCACCTTGTGGCGGGTGGGACGGAAGGGTGGCCGGGTCACGTCTAGGAAGAAACGGGCCTGTGCGTCCGTCGCCGCCTCCAGCCCCCTCGTGGCTCCTGTCTCTGCCCCCATGGAAGGCGCAGCCCAGGGCTGTTTCTTGGCCTACGGCCCACGGCTTAGCCCCGCTGTGGCTGGAGCGACCTCTCCAGGGCACAGAGAGCCCTCAGCACTGCATGTCAGGGAGGGTCCGCGGAGGCCGGGGGTGGCTGGAAAGCTCTTCCCCGAAACCCAGGACCTCTGGGTCTCATCCGCAGAACTCAGTCAGTCCTCGCAAGCCTGTATTTGCATCACATCTGTGACCACGACTCAAACGTCGATGACCGGGCAGAACGCGTATGGAAGTCCCATTCTCTCTGCCAGAGAGACACAGGCCCGTTCCCCCAGCCGTACCCAGAGCGCCCTCAGGCGCAGACCCCACCGTGGGCCTCCCCCGCCTGGGAAGCGCTGTGCCCCCTAGCCCTGCCCTGGCCGAGACATCCCAGGTCAGGTCCTCAGGACCCCAGGCCCTGCCTGCCCCGGGTCCTGCCAGTCAAGACTTACCACCCGGCCGCCGCGGCAACCTGGACCCGCATCCCCACTTCACGTTGCAGGTGTCTCTGTGCCCCCGGGGAGAGCCCCGCTGGGTCGATGGGCGGCCCTGCCCTCCTGGGGGAGCAGCACCTACCTGGTCTGTCCTGGGCACAGGCTGGGGTCCCTCGGCCGGAACCCCTCCCTCCGGCCACGAGAGCACTGGGTCTTCTGCCTCGCTTTCTTCAGAGCAGGAGTCAAACGTGTCGGCATAGTACTCTTCCGCCATGAGCGGGTCCTCTGGGATCTCTGAAATCAAGGCCAAGGACCACCGGGTGCCACCAGTCAGGGGAACCGTGCCAGGCCCAGGACGCCCCCCGGGTTTGCACTGGCACGGCTCCCAGAGTGCAGAGCTGGCTCTTGGCTTCCTGGTGGTGTCTCGCTGAGAAGCCCTCTTCCAGGTGAAGCCAGCAGAGCCAGGAGGGTGGCGCCCAGGGCAGCCCCTGCAGCAGCGACGGACGCGAAACAGACGCAGTGTGCCCTGCACCTTGGCATTTGGAGGCGTGAGTTTTGTCAAAATGTGGGGATTCAGGGGCAGGAGGACAGTCGCCTGGTGAAGGGCCCGTGACACAAACACACAGCGCTGTGAGCACAGGCGGCAGGAAGGGAACGGCCAGCATTTTCCCTGGGTGTTTCCCTCAAAACATGTGAGGGGTGAGCCCAAGACAAGATGGGCCGCACGTGCACAGCAGGGTCGTGGTGGGCAGGGGGACACAGCCACAGGGGCTCCGGAGATGGAGCTCACTCTAGGGGGGTGCGACCTCCTGAGGCCCACACTTAGCATTTCTTAAAAAGAAAAAGGAAGAACACCCACCGACGCTGATGCCGGGGCAGGTCCGCCACGGTCGCCAGGGCAACGTCATCAGTCACTGATGAGCTGGTGCTGGTGACCGTCTCCAACGAAGAAAGGCCGAGAATGGCCCCCAGTGGAGCATGGCACTGTCGCCCTAATGGCTAACGGGGCCTGGAGACAAAGGGGTCTGGAGACCTGGGGGTCCCAGAACAACACTCCACCACAGCGAGACAGCGGCAGGGAAGTCTGCGGCACACTCAGACTCGAAACATAAGCGCTCCTCTAAAGTGTCCCCGATAGCCCTGTCCCATCTGCTGTTGTGGTTTTCTGTCCAGTGGGAAATACATGGAAGTCGGAGTCAGAGAAGCAAGGCTTGACTCCAGGTCTACCGCCCCGTCCGTGAGAGTCTGGATGAGAGACCCAGCTCACAGAGCTCTCCTCCGGGATGGTGGGCACGTGTGTAGCTGGCAGGGCGAAGAGTCTGCGTGCGGTTCTCCTGAAAGCGTCACGCGAGCGGCCACTCACCGCCACACCTGTAAAGCGGGCTTGCACGGCTGGCCTCAGCACCCTCGGAAGGTCAAACACGTAGCCGTGCAGAAGCCCCGGCAACAGGACACTCTAGGATCTGTTTCTTATCTAGAGTTTCCCGCTGACACACAGAGGCTGCACAGGGGCAAAGACGGGACAAAAGTCACACGCCTTCAGCATGGCCGCCGCCAGCTCATCAGGGGCGTCTTGGGGACGTCACACTTGCTCCCGGCGGCTTTGACACAGCAGCCGCCCTTCAGGTCACTGAGTCCCCGGTGAGCCCCAACGGGAAGGGCCGTGGGCGGGCGGCCGTGGGGAACAGGCTTTCGCGCCGACTCAGGCCCCGGACGATGGAAGCGCCACACGCGAGAAGGGCCAGGAACGACGGTCCCCCAGGGCCTTTGCTGAGACTGGGGGACCGCCGCCGGCTCCCCGCCACGGCTCGGGTCCCTTTCTCAGAACCGCTCCCCCTTCCCGCCGTCTGCGCCCTCTCCCTCGCCCCAGCCTCTCGGTCTGCCTGGCGGGGACTCACCTTTGTTTCCCCACTTCTGCTCCCCTTTTCCCTTCTCGTCATTTCTCCCTGCCCCTTCGCTCTCACACGTAGCTGTGGCGTGCGGAGAACCGTCACCCACACGCTGCCCGGCTCTCAGAAGTGTGCTCAGCTACGTCTGCGCACAAAGAGCGTCGCCGCTGAAATGAGAGCGCCAGGCACTGAGTCCAACCCCCCCGCCACACGGGACTCAGGCCGTTGTCCTCCCTTCGGGTAGCTCTGACTCCCTTGACCGACCCCTGAACCCCCAGTGTGGAGAGGTCTGCGAGGGAGCCGGCTCCGGCGTCAAAGACCTGCCCTGGGATGCTGGCTCTGGTCACAGCCCTGTGGCCCTGGGTGTGATCAGATCACTCCGTACCCCTGTCTCCTCATCTGGGAAAGAGGGGTGACAGCATCCACCTCCCAGGACCTCTGGGAACATGCCACCGCCTCACCCACGCAGAGCGGAGTGCTGCTCACAGGGCACGCGCCAATGAGCGCCGGTCGCTCCGGGAAGTGGTGAGACCACATGCAGTGGGCTTGCCTGGAACGGCCACCCCCAGGAACACAGGCAAAGTCACATGACACTTAACAGCATCGTCCTGAGAAGCGTGTCACTGGGTGATCCCGGCGCTGTGTGCACGCCATGGTGTGCACGTGCACGACCGCGATGGCCTAGCCTAGGGCACACCGATGCCACTTGGAGGGCCCATGATCCCGTCTGCTCACCTGCATGGCTCGTCACAGCACTGAGCACTGCGGGCTGCTGTAACACGGCGACAGGGATACCCGAGCATAGAATAGACACCATAAAAGTGCCACATGAAAGATAAACCACAGTCCGCCTGCGTGGGCCCTCACCCAAATAGAGCCCACAGGACTGACTGGACGTGGCCCTGGTGGGTCCGAGAGTGACGGAGTGAGCGCAAAGCCAGGGACATCACCAGGCACCCCAGGGGACACTGTGGACACTGCACTCGCAAGGGTCACTAAATGTATAGAACATGTTCTTTCTTCAGTAATAAATTGACCTCCGCTTCCTGTAACTTTTTACTTTACAGACTTTTTGACTGTGTTAACTTCCTGACATTTTTGTAATAACATTTAGGATAGAACGCAAACATGCTGTATAACTGTACAAAAATATTGTCTGTCTTTACATGCTTATTCCACAAGCTTTTTTTCTATTACTTTTCAAAGGGAAGCATCACAGAAATGCCCTTCTGCTCAAGCTGTGTCTGCCAAGCTGCCTGTTTTCTTTCTTTTTTTTTTAAGTGACAAAGTAGGATTCACTGAGAGGACAGAGAAGCTCCCACAGTGGGAGGGAACCCAAAGGCGTTGCCCAAGCTGCCTGTTTCCGGGCACAGACTCAGCCTGAAGCTTGGTAGGCCCAGGCTCACTTCTCCAGTCACAGGGCGCAAACGGCTTTGATTTCCTCGCACCCTGAAATCCGCCAGCCACAGAGGAACCGGGAAGGCGTTCCAGGTCTGCTTCCTCCTGGGTGGGTGAGGACAGGGCGTGTTCACACACAGAAACAGCAAGGGCTCCCGAGCTGGGCCCCAAGGGTGCCTGTCCACGCCGGAGAGAGAAGCCGCCGCCCGCTCCGGCAAAGGGCGGTCTCGGTCAGACCCTCCACGAAACCCCAGTCATCCCTTGACAGACACCGCCCTCCGCGGAGGCCCAAGTCACCCCCCGGTCAGACACCTCTGAGGGAGGCCGCCAGCCTCCCTTGGGTCCACGAGTCTGACACTCGGGTGGCAGGGACGTCTGCCGGGCAGGGGGACCACAGGCCCAGGACTGGGAAGGCTGGCTGACGGCCGCACGTCCGGCCCCTCTCCCAGGGGGTGCGTGGCCCCCAAGGAACTCGGAGTCAACACGTGCCACTGCTCCCTCC
>NW_007240037.1:58654-71598 GCF_000164805.1 Carlito syrichta
CCTCCACGCAGGCCCAGGGAGGCTGCCGTGCCCCACGCCACATGCCCATGGCTGCGGCGGCTGTGTCATCCCCAGCGCCCCGCTGGGCCGGGGCCGCCTCTGCAACTTCCAGCCCCGCAGACGGCAGGCGCAGTGGCCTCTCGCAGAGGACGTCCCGAGCCCAAGTTCAGGCCAGGGAAGGACAAGACAGCCCTGGTGCAGGAGGCACACGCACGCTGCGGGCAAGCACGGACCAACCGGCCTGGCACGCTGCAGCCCCTCAGGCCACGGCACACGATGCCCCACACTTGCACCCTGCCCGCGCCCTGACTGCGCCTCTCCCCACCTCGGCCCGCTGCCAGCAAAGCCCAGCCCACGGTCTTGGGCTCGGCAGGCCTTTACCTCTGAGCTGCACCCATCCCCTGGCCTCTCCCTGCCTCCGGGGACGCAGGGCTCACCCCGGACAGGCAGGCCCCCCACCATGAGTGGCACCCCTGCCCGGCCTCCTCCTCCTGCAGCAGACCCAGGGCTCACTTGAGGGCCTGCACTTGCGTTGCGGCCCCCGACCTCGTTGCCTCAGGGCCTGGCTTCGTGGACAACCATTTTCCACAGGCGGTGGGGGGTGCCTCCCCCGGCGTTAGATCCTCCTAAGCTGCCACAGCCGAGACCCTGGTGTGCACAGTGCGCAGCCGGGCAGGCTCCTGTGAGGGTCTAATGGGGCCGCGAACCCGGCAGGAAGGAGCTCCCCTCGCCCGCTCTCCGCCTGTAGTGCGGCCGGTTCCCACCAGGCCCAGGGCTTGGGGACCCCTGCCCGAGAGGGACTCCAGCAGCGGTCCTGGCAGGGTGGCAGCGTCGCTTCCTGGCCCTCTCCAGATCCCTCTCGCAGGTCCTTTCCCCGTCTCTGCTCCCCAACTTCATTCCTCAAAAGAGCCGCTTCTAATAGTGGTCGCTAGCCAGGTGCGGCTATTTGAATTAAACTCAGTCACGACAGCTACACTTCAGGTGCTCATCGCCACCGCTGACAAGGTGAGGGCACGTGTCCCACCCTGCAGAAGATCCCATACTGTCCTCTCTCTCAACAGAGGCCCCGGCCTCCCGTGCCCCCCGGCGGGATCTCTTGAAGCCCTGGGTAAGCGGGTCCCTTCCCATCTCGGGCCCTCAGTCCCTCTCTTGGGCAGCACGCCATCCCCACGCCAGCCTGCACCCCTGAAGAGACAGGGTGGGATCACAGCCTAGGGGTGCTCCGGCTCGCGGGCCTGGAGCTGGCAGGGGACAGGCCGTGACTCTGCCCCCCGGCCCAGCCTCTGCTCCCCGGTGCACATCAAGGACTCACCAGCCAGCCCTCCTCACTGCAAGAAGCCCCTTCTCTCTCCGACACGGCGTCCGCACGTGCAGCCTCAGCGGTCACCGGCCCCAGCCCCACCGCGGGCAGAGGCAGCTCCTCCCTGACCCCCAGCAGACAAGAGGGATGAGGGCCACCTGGCCTGGCACCCCACCGCGGGGGGCTGAGTCTCACGCTCAAACAGCATGTGCATGCTCCCAGGTGCAGCTGCCGGGTACGGCTTCACGGCTCTTTCTCAGTCGCGAGGGGTGTGCACCTTGACCTTTCCAAGCATCCCTCCACATTAGGGCTGAAGTTAACGAGGCTGATTAGCTCAGCCTGCAGCATCACAGGAGGCAGCGGGGAGGAATAATTCTCTTAGGCGAAATGCATATTCATGACCCTTTCTGTGGGGAGGACTGAATTAAGTGCGGTCCTGTGAGCACCTCCTTAATACCCAGGACTGTAGGGCCCGCGGTTCCCTCCGAGTGACATCTCTGTATCAGATCGAGTGCACCGAAGCCTCTCCATGCCCCTACAGACACACACGTGCACGCACACACACGCACACACATGCACATGCACGCACACATGACAGAAGCAGGCTCCATGGTCCTTCCGGTCCCTCTGGGGGCAGGTCTCCCTTGAGCTCCGAGCCTGTGTTTTTCTCCTACATGGCAAGATGATTCTCCTCGGGCAAAACCAGAGCATTTCTCTGAGCCTGTTTTTCTCACAGGGAGAGCAGAAGCTACGATGTCCAGGGAATTCTGTCTTCTTCACCATTTCAGAGAAGTGAGTCCAGGCCAGGAGCCCATCCCACCAGGGAGAGACACCGCAGGCCCCAGAGACCCTGAAGGACTCGGCAGACAGCTGGGTGTGGGTTTGGTGGCAGAAGACACCTAGTGCTGTGCCTTCAGCAACTGGCTTAGCTCCCTGGGCCTCTGGTAGCTCGTCTGCAAAATCGGAAGAGTAAGAACTCGCCAGCCCCAAAAGCAGAGCCTGAACTAGCGATCTCGGGTTACTCTTCTGCGCTGAGGCTGACACAGTTCTGACGTGGAGACACAGACTAGACCCGTGTCTTAGCTCGCCATCAAAGAACACCACGACGGGAACTTCAGCAGCAAAGTCCCTGGTCCTTGAGGCTGGAAGGTCCAGGATCACGATGCTGGCAGGACCCGGCGTGCGGAGGCCACTTCCCGTGTGCAGACCGGTGTCCTCCTCCGGAGTCCTCACAGGTATCTCCCTGCAAGGGCGCCGATCCCGCCCCACGGGCTCCACCTCACGACCAAGTCGCATCGAGAGGCCCCGTCCCATCGCCCCTGGATGAGAGTTTCCACATGAGCTTGGCGGCACCAGCACCCCGTACGTGGCGGCCAGCGTGCACGAGTCGTCTGGGACTGTGACGAAGCTGGACTCAGATTGGCGGGCCTGCAGCCAGGCCTGAGATTCTGCATGTCTGACACGCCAGAGGGAGCGGAGGCCGCTGGTCCACAGATCACATGCAGAGCTGCAGAGAGGAGCCCACGCTTCAGCTCCTGGCCACAGGCGCCTGCCGAGAAGTGACAGGAGGCCTCTGCCCCCCTCACACTTTCTCTGGCTGCCTTTTCTCTTCACAAAGTTCTTCCATGGGTGCTGGCATGCACTCCGCGGCGCGTCTGTGTCAGCAGAGAGAGCCCCTAGGGAGCCAAGCGAGACTCCTCTCCAAGGCAATCCTCATTCCCCTTTCCCAACTCTGGCTCAGAAACCATGTGTCTTTCTCTGGCAGCACCCCGCTGCCAACCAGCCATCCGGGAGTCCAGAAACTGAGGGAAGCTGCTCGCTGGCGTCAGCCGTTCTCAGCTTGGCAGTGGGGAGAGGCAAGCTAATACTGCAAGATGGGGCCCACATGCATGCACACACACACATGTATAACACACAACACGTGGAACATGCATACACACGTGCAACACATGCACACACGTGTGATGCATTTATAGCATCCATGTGCACACATGTACACACAGCATGTGTGGCACACGCAGAGATGCAACATGTATAATACACAATCACACACATGCACACACACACACACACACACACACACACACACACACACACACACACACACACGTAATTCAGGAAGAGAGGTTTTTAGGATCTGGTTCCTTCACATGGCATGGGGCTGGCAAGCCCAAACCTGCAGGGGGATCTGGGTCAGCAGGCCGGAGACCCGGAGGAGCCCACGCTGCCACCGGGTCCACAGTCTGGCAGCCGGACTCCTTCCCGGGGAAGACCAGTCTCTGAAGCCTTCACCTGCTGGACGAGGCCCACCCACATGAGGGGCGGCTGCTTTACTCCCAGTCCTCTGACTTCCATGTTAGGCACGTCCACAAAACACCCTCACAGCAGCGTCCAGATGGGTGTTTGACCAAACAGCCGGGTACACGGCCCAGCCACCCCAGGATCCAACAAGAATGTTCTTTTCCGTCTTGGACTCAGACGGAGGAGAGCGCTTCCAGAGAGAGCTCGGGTCTCCCACACAGGCCCCACAGCAGAGCTCCAGGTTCCTCCAGCTCCAGGCCACATCTCCACATTCAAACACTGATTTTGGGCCAGGCAATCACCAGACTTGTGCGAATGAGCCAGCAGCTTCTAGGAGAATCCACGGCCCACCCCCAAAAGCCCTGGCCTCTAAGCATCCCCAGAGAGCCTGCCAGCTCTGGTGAGTTCCCTCCACTGTTTTCCTCAGAAAGTCTCAGCAGCTTCACTCTGTGGGAGGTTTCGACCCTCTCTGGTGAGCCTGATGGAATGTTTGGGTCCAGACCCCGAGGCCCACCACGGCATGACTGGGCAAACAGGCCACCTTACCAAGTGGCACTTGTCCAAGGCTAGACCGGCGCTCAGAGCAGTGCCTGTCCACGGTTAGACCGCCTTAGCAAGCGGTACCTGTCCAAGCTTCCTTTTGGTGGATGCAGGTGTTCTATGCTGTGCAAAACCACCGAGAACATGTCAGTACAGCACCAACATTTGACAGCCTGTGGCAGTCTCTACCTGCTGCCTCAGGGAGATGAAAGAGAGCTTCATTTCCACGCAGGGCTTTGGGCAGCAAAAAAGGACTCATGAGACGTGAAAACTCCACGTCAACCATGCTCAAAATTTGAATTGACACTGCTCATGGGTTGTAGGAGTCAGTGAGAAATGAACCTCCAAGTGCCTGGAGCAGTTACACAGGAAGACAAAGAAAAATGAAGGAGGGACTCGGGGGGGGCGTTCCCAGCCCGCCCCACTGCTGACACTCCCAACCCTAAACGACGTACACACGCCAGCGAGGAGCATGGGACACGTCAGCCAGCACACTTCGCAGGGGTGCTCTGGAGGACGAACCGTAAGGAGCGGATGTGCTGGTCGGGGGAGATGCATTCCAGCCAGGAAGCCGCCCCAGACGTGCACGCAGGTCACTCCCGTTTCCCTTGAGTCGCTACCAAGTGCTGCCTCCATGCACACCATGTGCCGGCACTAAAGGAACACACACAAAACAAACGCCCGCAGAATTACTCCCTGGGTCGAGAGATTCAGAAGGAGCCAGCGCCCCAGAAACGCCTCCCTGGCCCTGTGCCCACAGCCCCTTCCCAGCTCTAACCCTGCTTTCACCCTGGAAATGACCAAGATTTTACCTTTCGTGGTCATCACATGCTTGCTTTTCCCTATCGTTTCCCAATTATGCAGAATTCCTAAGTGATCTACTCTGGTGTATCGGACTGTGATGGTTACATAAAAGGAACCCTACTTAGGGAATCTGTAGCGCCCTGCTGCTTTTAGAGACATGACGCTTACGCGCTGTATCCTTTGAAGGTAATTTCTTGGTTTTCCTCTGGATTCTTTTAAGAATCCCCACATCTTTGGTCGTCTGAAGCTTGATGTGATGTCTCAAGCTGTGGATTTCTTTATTTTGTGACGTGGCGCTTAAGGGTCTCTCGGATCCACTGAGTGAGACCTGTCTACAATTCTGGAGAACCCTCGCCTGCTACTCCTTGAAGCACGGCTCAGGCTTCTCCCCGGGACTCCGGCTGGAGGCCTCTGGGCCCCGTCTTCTGCCCTCATTCCTGTCACTCCCTGTTCTGTTTCTCAGAGCTCTGAGGTCTTCTGACCTTCCTTTCAGTTCATCAGGCTCTGCTTCAGCCACATGTGGTCTGCTGCTACACGAATTCACAGAGGCCCATGAGGCCTCGTGTACCTGCCCCAGCCTCGCTGACCCCCTCACACCTCACCCGCAAGGGCAGGGTGACCCGCCATCCCAGGTTCCTGGGACCCCATGGGACTCCCGGGTCTTGTGGGCCACGTGAAAGTGTCTCTGCCTTTCACCCTGTGCACAGCAGAGAGCCACCGGGGTTCTGCAGGCAACGGGAAACTGATTTCATCATCAAGAGAGAAAATCAAACAAAATAGGACGACATTCATTTAAGAAAATAACTGGAGACGCTGAATAGAGCGAGCTCTGCGCGCAGTTCATCAGTGCTGACCTGGAGCCGTCCATCCAAAGGCGTCCTCTGAAGCCCCCAGCGCCAGGGACGGCACCCGTCACCGTCTCCACCCCTCCCTGCGTCCGAAGGTTCTCTGTCCATGGCGATGGCAGCTGAAAATAAACCCGCTCCAATGCATGGATTGCTGAGGCTACTGCTCTCTAAGGACTGTTTTTCCGAAAAGTGCAGGAGTAAGATTACTTATCAGTTTGCATCTTGTTTGCAATACCTTGCTGATGAAACACGGCCGTGCCCGCGCACGCAGAACCAGGCCTTTGGGGACTCTGAGAAACACAAGCTCGTCCGGAGAACAACAGACGCCGATGAATTGCTTCACCCACAGTCGTCCCCCAAGGCCCCAGACAACGACGAGGCCTCGCACCTGCCCACCGCACACACACAGGGGGCCAACTAAAGCATCATCTCAGCAAGAGGAAGAATTCTGGGACTGTCCCAACAGCACCCGCAGAGTTGACTCTGCTCTCCAGGGAATTCACGCCTTGACCTCCACAGAGGTGGCCCTCAGGAAGGGCTCCTGCTGCCTGCCATTCCTCCCCAGGGTACGAAAAGTTGTTCGAGGCCGGGCTCGGTGGCTCAGCCTGTAATCCCAGCACTCCGGGAGGCCAAGGCGAGTGGATTGCCTGAGCCCGTGGGTTCGAGACCCGCCTGGGCAACTTGGTGAGACCTCGTCTCTACAGTAAGTCAAAAATTAGCCAGGTGTGGTAGCGCGCACCTGTAGTTCCGGCGACTTGGAAGGCTGAGGCGGAAGAATCGCCGGAACCCAGAGGGTCGAGGCTGCGGTGGCTGGAAGCGTGCCACTGCCTTCCAGTCTGGGCGACAGAGTGGGACTCTGACTCAAAAAAAAAAGTGGTTCAATAGGGCAGCACAAATGGAGAAATTACCCACGGTGCTCTGGAATCACTACTGCCAGCTCTCAGGGTCTCACTTCATGCCTGGATCACTTCTCAGAGAGAGGTCTCAGGGCCCAGGGAGTCCCTGGAATGCTTTCAGGATGTCCAAACGCTCAGGTGTCTCAGAGCAATGCCAGGCTGTGAGGAGACTTTCACTCTTGTCCCATCACGAGTCTGCAGCAGTCTTTCAAAGACGACACGGCACGTAATGCCACAACAGTCTAAATTCAAAGCAGACAGGAGAATCCAGCAGCCTGTCCTTTTGTTAAATTATAAAAATGGAAACCAATGCCACTCTTCTCTACAAGTTTTTTATTTTGGAAAACAGAGCTAATTTTCATAATAAATATGCTACTTACGTTAACGTGTGATAGATGAATTACATGTTACCCTCCCTATTCACCCGGTCTCACCCAGAGCAACATTTTTTTTTTGTTTCCGTACTTGAAAAAAGTCCTCAAAGGGAAACACTTTGCTTGGAAGAGGTGAAGCAAAAGATGGCGGAAGCACTAAAAAGCATCAAAACTGTCAAGTTCAAAAACCGTTTTGAGCAGTGGGAAAAGCATCTCAATAGGTGAATTGCATCAAACGAAGAGTCCTTTGATGGTGACTGAAGGTTAAACATGCAAGAATAAATACACAATTTTTTATAAATAAATTTTGGGGTTTTGGGTATCCCCTTGTATGTTTCTATTTACTTGGCATGGTAATGCGATGGCAATATCATCATTATTTCCATCTAATTTTACTTAATTTAATTGAAGTGCCCACCCTGGCTGGTGGCTGTCACCACCCAGGACGGGTCAGAAATGCACGTGCCCAGTCTCTGCCCAGAGTCGCCATGCCAGAAGCTCCGAGGCTCTGCCAGGGCGTGCCGGAGCGTGAGAGCAGCCGTCTCTGAGAGCAGGAGGCCCTGGGGAGAAGCACGTGCCGAGCTCCTGCGTAGAAGCCCCACCGTGGCCGATTCCAAGTTGCGCAGGGGCCGTCTTGGGGCACAGAATCAGAAAACAGGGTGCATGACAGGCTGAGGGCCACGGGGCCGTGATGTGAGTTCCAGCAGCCTGCAGGTGGTCCTGACGCTTGGGGTAGGTTGAGAACAGCTGATCGAGACTGTCTGGAGTCTAGACAAGAGGCCAGGGGGGCCTGTGTCCGACATCTCCACGAGGGATCTTGGTAAGCAGCCCCGCTGCAGACGCGGAGCCAGGAGCCGAGGCGCCTTGAGGGGTGGATGCGGCCGTGAAGGCCTCTTCGCTGGAGTGTGTCAGGCCATCGTGGAGACGATGCCCCAGCAGACTGGCACGTGCAAGGCCAGCCTTCCGTCCACGGCTCACCCTCCTCTCCCGCTTAAGACAAAGGTGAGAACTGTGTTGGTATCAGGATCATCTGGAATCTGCTCTGGTCTTCTAGATTTTAAGAAAAGCTCTTATCACCCGGCAGACTTCTAGAGATACCTTGTAGCTGTTTACATCACACTGGAGTCAAACAGTGGCTGTGTGGACAAGTCACCACACATCGCTTCCAGGGCGTTCCCTTCTCCTAAACAAAGCTGACCCGTCTACCTCACCAGACACGTGATAAGCACCTGGAGAGTCAGCCAGCAAACTGAGTCCTGCCTGGACTGCTCTAGTCGCAGGTGCAGCGCTGCAGGAGGTGGAGTCAGACACTCATCTGGAAGGAGCACAGACTTCCCTGACTTTGAAATCTGCGCAACGGAAAAGCAGCCCACCGAAACTTCCTCATATTACAACGGTAATATGAGGAAATAACGGCAGCAACACAGAGCAACTTGCCCCAAACCAGGAGTCACCTACACCCACAGTCTCTGAGAGAGTGGGCCACAAATCCCTCTGTCCCAGGAAAACCACCCTTAAGATGCCTGCTTGTGTTCCCGGGGAAGCCCACGGCGAAAGCCTAATCCCGAGTCTGGCCTGAATCCCGGATGGGACCGCAGTGGGGAAGCTGACGGCTATCCATGCCCTACCACACGCCCTCGCACGGGACATAGTTACCTTGGGAACGTCCTCAGGGAGGTCTGGAGAGCTCAGCGGCCAGTGGGTGGGCACCGGCTGGCCGAGGACCACCGCTGAGAGAAAGAACTCACACCCGGTTCTTCTTCGGGGCACCTGCAGATGTGCCCTCCTCGCAGGGGTCAGGATGTTGCCGGTACGTGTGGCCCTCCCTGCCTTGCCGTGTGCACATCTATAGGGCTGCGGCTCAGTTCTGGGTGCCGCTCGCCGTCTCTTGGGACTAAGCTGGCTGGCCCAGCGGGACGTCATCAAGACCATCCCTCGACACGAGGACCTTATCAGTCAAGGAGGTTTCATTTGGTTCTCAACCACCAACACCATGGCAAATGAAGCTACTGCGTTCCAAATTACACTCGATTCATACAGTGGTAGTGTCTCTGCACAAAACTCGGAAGGGCTCCCGGAGGGCTGGAAACAATTCTTCAGCACCATCCCAAAGGCTGCGTGCGGAACCTGAGAAAGCATTGCAACTTGCTCTGACAATTTTCATACCTTCTCTGTTTGTTTGTTCTCCTTTTTTAATTGCTAAATTTTATGCTAGATAGAGACAAGGTCTTGCTACGTTGCCCAGTCTCGTCCCCAAGCCCTGGGCTCAAGCAACCCTCTCACCTCAGCCTCCCACCATGCGCAAGTTGCAGGCGTCCTGTTCCAGGAAGGGTCATCGCGCCCTGTGCCCCCTCCGACTCGCTCCTTGCTCAGCCCCGCATGATGGCCGTGGTCGTTCCCTGGTACAGATGCGGAGACCGAGGCTTGGAGGTGCTGACCTTTTTGCCCAGGCCCACACAACCGGCAAATGGCCGAAGTGAGGCAAGACCAAGTCTGGCCCCAAATCTCTTCCAGGTGCGCCAGGGGGTTTCGGTTCGGTGGGATCTTGTGAAACATCTATGGACAGTCCAGAAGTTTCATCATTCTTTCTTTGAGCACATTGGAGGGAAGGCTGCTCCGAGTTAGAGAAAAGCACCGAGCTGCAGACTTTATCCAAAGACAGCTGGACACCCACACGTGTGGTGTGGCTTGGGGCGCCACGGCCAGTCTGTGAGGGTCTTCTGGGTCTCCCCTCCCAGCATGCTCGTCAGCGGCGAGGCACGCAGCCCACCGCCCAGCTGCAGCACAGGGACGGCTGAGCCTGGGAGCTAGCAGCAGACGGCAGGGCCCAGCGTCCAGGCCAGCGTGGGCCTCCACTGTGGGGCGCCCTGGAGCCAGAGCCACGGGGGCTCCCGCAGTGCCTCCTGCCCAGCCTGCCCTGCTTCCTGCTGCCTCACTGGTGCCCGGCCTCACCCCGGAGGTCCTCTGCCTGCCCTCGCCCTCTGGCCTCTTCTTCCCATGGACATCAGCCCAGCTCACCCCAAGACCTCCAGCTCCCCGCCTTACGTCTGCCTCCCGGAGGATCCAGCCAGCATAACCACCAACACACACGCCTACGGTGGCCTGTGAGGCCCGCGGGGACAAGGGAAGGGGACAACATGCCCGTGACACCATGGCCTTGGGGAATGAGAGGAGGGGACGGGGGGACATGCCCGTGACACAGTGGCTGCAGGGAGGGAGAGATGGGGACAGGGGAGGGTGTGCTCGTGACACGATGGCCACAGAGAATTAGACACAGAGACGGGGGAGCATGCCTATGACATGATGGCTGCAGGGAATGAAAGACGGGGACAGGGAAGAATGCACCCATGACACAATGGCCTCGGGAACAGGAGACGGGACAGGGTAGTATATGCCTGTGAAATGACACAGGGTCAGGGGAGAGCGTGCCCGTGACACGATGGCCACAGGGAACGAAAGGCGGGACAGGGAATAGTGTGCCCATGAATTGTCGGCAGCCAGGGCACTGCCAAGTTCTCAGATGCTGGTGGCACTGACCCACAAGCCACGCTCTCCTCAACGGTGGCCCAGAGCTACACGGCCAAGGGAAACACTAGTGAAGTTTTTCCAACTCTTTTTTCTACCAGGAGTCACCTCACAGCCCTCTCGAGTGGCCTGCTAGAGTGTGCAGGGTGCCAGAAACACACGAAGGTTGGTCTTGCTCCAAACGTGTAATCTCACAAATAAAAGGAGGCGAGTGCATGGCTGGAGCCACATGTTCAGAAGCAATGGCAAATTATTCAGCCTTAATAGGGTTAGTGGGAGGTGGAGGGTGGAGTGAAAGAAGCGGGGAGGGAGCGGAACCGGGAAGCCTGGAAAGCAGGTCATGTGGGATTAGGCGGGGAGGGCCTGGCTTGCTCGTCTTGTCTGGATTCGAAGAGAGAAGCAACCTGCGGTGAAGGGGGAAGATCACCGTGCTCGCCACAAGCCAAGACACCAGGGCGACTGCAGGCCGTGAAAGAGCGCGGGCGTCTCAGCCCCACCCGCAGGTACTGACCTTGCAGTTCAGCCTTCGTCTAGGAGCTCCCACGAGTAAGTTCAGGGTGCCCGGGCCGGAAGAAGTCCAGACAGGCCAGGCAGGAGCGGGAGAGGGTGTCGAGGTTAGCTGTGACCCGGGGGACACGCACCCCACACTCACGTGAGGACAGTCCCCGCGTGGCACCACACGGCCCAGCCAGGAGGCTGAGAGGAGCCTTCCTGCAGGCTCAGACACGTCGGCCCGAGAGCCGCAGGCGCCGGCACCTCCATCCCTTCCTGCAGGCGGAGTACGCACACCCCGCCAGGGGCAGAGAGGGCCCGGTTCAGTTGCTGCACACGTGCACCTGCTCGCAAAACATGGCGGTCACTTTGGGTCTTTCTGCAGGCTTTCTATTTGCAGTTTTGAGATTTTTTAGAAGCAGGGGTAGAAGGAAGTCCACAAAAAATGCTGTTTGTCGTGGGTGACAAAGGGCCTTGGATCGTGCAGCCACAGCTGCTTGCTGGGAAGTGCTTTCCCCGGGGACCTGCTCTTCCACTTCAAACATGGGAGAGGCCCCTCCGCCTGCAACAACGTGTGTCTGGCGCGGATGTGGCCCTCGAGGCCCAAGACAAAACAGAAAGTCCCCTTGCCAAGGCCAGAGAACACGAATTTGAAGGCCTGTCGCAAACTCTTAAACTGAAGAGTGGCCCGAGCGCTGAGGCAAAATATCTCAGTCCCTTCAGCAAAAGTCTGTGGGAATTGCAGACATAACCCAATACAGCTGTGCTCCCCTTCTGTGGTCACTCTGACACTCCACCACAAACCTAGCGAGCCAAAACAACATGGAGTCGGCCGGTCACTCCGCAGGTCAGAAGTCTGACACGGCCCCACTAAGCGAGGCTGGCTGCCTACCTGGCCACCTCTCTGGGGCTCCCTAGAGGGAGAACCCACTGTTCTGCCTCCTCCAGCTTCCCGGGGTCCCCGGCTCCCCTTGGCTCGGGGCCCCCCCGCATCACAGCAAGGCCCCCCACTCCCACGCTGGGCATCCCCTGTCTGCCGCCCTCCTCCGCTCTGAAGGCCCCTGTGCCCTGAGCCTGCCAGATGGCCAGGATGCCTCCTGTCTCACCGCCGGCCGACCGGCCGTTAGTCCCACTGGCAGCCTTCGTTCCCTCCCCTCGGCCGTGCGACCTGACATAGCCGCCGGCCCCAAGGATCTGATGTCGCCAGGACACCTGGGTCACCAGATCGGCTTGACCATCCTGCTGCCTGGCCGAAGAGCTTTCTGCAGCTGACCCAGTCCAGGAGTCGCCCTGATGAGCTCGGCATGCTCTCCAGCAGGGTGGGCGAGGCTGTGTGGCCCTGTACAGATTTTTGCATGTTATGGACCGGATTCAGGGACTTAAGAGCCAACTTAAGAGATGCCTCATGTGTATCGAAAGTTTTGTTTTTTGAGCCTAATCACAAAATTTCAAAATAAAAAGTACATTGTAGCCGGGCTCGGTGGCTCAGCCTGTAATCCCAGCACTTTGGGAGGCCGAGGTGAGAGGATTGCCTGAGCCTACAGCTTTGAGACCCACCTGGGCAACTTGGCGAGACCTCATCTCTACAATAAATCAAAGTTGAGCCGGACGCGGTAGCACTCACCTGTAGTTCAGGCTGCTTGGAAGGCTGAGGCGGAAGGATCGCCGGAGCCCAGCAGGTCGAGGCTGGGGTGGCTGTCAGTGTGCCACTGCACTCCAGCCTGGGCGACGGAGGGAAACTCGACTCAAAAAGAAAAAAAAAGGTCTGTGTTCCTGGGGATCCGCTAAAGCAGAAGACAGCCATGTCCAGTGGCCCAGCAACTGGACTTCACTGCACAGGCCCCAGCAGAAACGTCCATACGCG
>NW_007240037.1:72459-75325 GCF_000164805.1 Carlito syrichta
CCAACTCAAAAAAAAAAAAAGTACATTGTTTTTGTCATCCGTGTTTTGATGTAATATGAAGGAATAAGTCTATTTTAGTTGGTTTTGGTTCAAGCCATGTCTTTTTTGAAAAACAGTGAAAGGCTTGGCCGGTCACCCCATTTAACTGACGGTGTGGTTTTGCTCACTGCCCTGATGTCAGAGCAGGTGCTAGAAACAGTCGCGGGGACAGCTGTCCAGTGCCCACCAGCTGCCCGTCCTCTCCTACACGGGCACAGGGAGACTGTACTGCCCGTGCCCTTGCTGGGAGGCCACATGACCGATGTGAGCAGCCGAGCGGAAGGGCGCCCCGGCCGAGACTGACGTGGCGGCATGCCGCTTCCGACCGACCTGCTGCCGCCGTGCCCAGACGGCCCAGGCGCAAAAGTGGAGGAGCCCGGTCTTCGGTAGACCTGCCCCGGAGAGAGTCCATGCCACCGAGGCTTCTCGGGAATGAGACACAGCCGCCTTGTTACCTCTGCCAGCAGGTGCATTTGTGACACAGCCAGCCTAGCCTCGCCTGACCAGCACGCCGAGACATCTGCTGCCCTTCGCTGAATCAGAGACGCCATCAGTGCTAACCTGCACCACTACATCAACAACCGCGATAAAGCCACTGTCCCTTAAACCGTGACACGCTGTCGAGTTCAAGCTGCATCCCAACGCCAGAGACGCTGAAGTGTGCAAAACGGGTTTTCGGCGGGATGGATTTGGGCTACGTTGAAGTGGAAGAAAACCCGGAGAACTTAAACTTGCCTCATCCCCTAATGAGAAAATCAAACTTGAATGTCAAACTACTAGGAATATAAACAGCGTTCTACTTACAACGCTGTGCTATTAGTTTAGCGACAAATGTAAGCGAATGTTCTCATATCATATAAAGCAGCACACTTAGGGAGACTGCCTAAAGCACCGTCGTCCAAACCCCTCACATGCACAGACTCCCACTCGTTGGGGCCCTGTGGCCCAGTTTCCCGGGGCACTTCTGGAGAGACTTTGAGATCCAGTTCTCCTTGAGTCTGCTTAAGAAACTGTCATCGGCCAGGCTCAGCGGCTCAGCCTGTCACCCGGCACTCTGGGAGGCCAAGGCAAGTGGATTGCCTAAGCCTGCGGGCTCGAGACCAGCCCGTGCAACTTGGCGAGACCTCGTCTCTACAATTAACCGAAAAATTAGCCAGGCGTGGTAGTGCACGCCTGTAGTTCCGGCTACTCAGAAGGCTGAGGCGGAAGGATACTGGAGTCCAGCAGGTCGACACTGGGGTGGCCGTGAGCATGCCTCTGCACTCCAGGCATGGTGACGACGGAGTGAGACTCCAACTCAGCAAAAAGAAAGAAAGAAAAGAAAAGAAACTGTTATCACGAGTTGCATCTTTTTCTCAGTCTGCCTGTGCTGAGGCAGGGAGGCCCCCCAAAGGCTAATAAAATAAAGGCCTTCCCAGGAGAGAAAAAGGGCCCTCCTAGTACAGGAAGATAAAAGCCTTCCCAGAATAATGGAAGAGTCCTTCTAGCACCATAAGATAAGCGCTTTCTTGGAAGATGTAGGTACGGAAGGAATGCAGCTCCCAATCTGCAGTGCGCATGTGCAACTCTGCTGCAAATCTGAGCTATGAAACACCCGATTAGCCTGTGTGTTACTAACATGTGAGCCTTATCCGGGGGACAAGAAGCTACAAATGTATACAAGGCAATGACCCCCCTGCACTCAGGGCTCAGCCTTTAGATAGGAATCCGCTGAGCCGTGCTGGCACGAATAAACGCTGCTTCCTGGCAAAGTAACCTTGGTGTCTGTCTCTCTCTGTAAAATCCTGCCACAGTGCTACTATGACAAAATGCCACAGACCGACTGGGTAACTGAGAAAGAGTGGAAGTGGATTCCCACGCTTCTGGAGGTGGGAAGTCCAAAGGCAAGGTTCCAGGGACTCGGATCCAGGGAGGCTGCTGCCATGGGGTAGCTTGTTGCTGTGTCCTCTGGAGTAGAGGAACACTGTCCTCACGTGATGGCAAGCTGGGGACAAGAGGGACAAATGGCCCCATCGGGCTCTCCTACAAGGGGACCTAACCCCATGCACGAGGGACAGTCCCCATGACCTGATCACCCCTCAACAACCCCACCCCTGAATGCTGACACAGGCCAACACCTGGATTTTGGAGGAGACACATTCAACCCACAATTTTAAAGGACAAGTACCGTCATACACTGCAAACGGTCTTTCAGTCAGCGAGGGACCGAGATACCATGGGATCATCACGGAGCCAAGAAATTCCCATCATCTGGTGACGTTGCAGCCATCATAACGGTATAGCACACCCCCTACCCAGGTGTCTGGGGTGATGCTGGTGCAGACAAGCCAACTGCCCTGCCGGTCCTATAGAAGTCCAGCACGTGCAGTTGTGGACAGTGCGTGACACCTGACGACGACAAGACATGACTGTCTCCCTGGTCCATGCTTTTACTGTGCTATGCTTGGTATCACTGTTTCAGAGTGCCTCCTTCCTGCTTCTCTAGAAAGAAGCGAGCTGTCAACAGCCTCGGCAGGTCCCTCGGAGGCATCCAGAAGGCGCTGTCATCGCTGTCATCACTGTCATCGCCCGTTGTTGCCCCTGAAGGCCTCCCAGAGGGAAGGAACGTGGGGGCAGAGACAGCGAGACTGACGACGCTGACCCTGTGTAGGCCTGGGCTCGTGTGTTTGTGCCTTCCTTTTTACAAAATAGGTCCATAAGTTAAAAAAAATGCTTTAATGTTAAAAATAGAAAAATGCTCCAATTCCTGTACAAAACCCGAAACCCACAGGACTTAAGAGAGAAGATAGACAAATGGGACCTTATTAAACTGACAAGCTTCTGCAAA
>NW_007240037.1:75345-76412 GCF_000164805.1 Carlito syrichta
CAACTCATTTTTGACAAAGCCCCCACCACCTACCAGTGGGGGAGAAGAGAACCTATTCAGTAAATGGTGCTGGGAAAACTGGTTGACCACATGCAGAAGATTGAAACAGGACCCTTATCTATCCCCATGCACAAAGGTTAACTCCAAATGGATCAGAGACCTAAATGTAAAACCTCAAACCATAAGAACCTTAGAAAAGGAAGGAAATACTCTCATGGAAATCGGAACTGGCATCCAATTCCTGTACAAAACCCGAAACCCACAGGACTTAAGAGAGAAGATAGACAAATGGGACCTTATTAAACTGACAAGCTTCTGCAAAGCCAAAGAAACCATCAAGAGAGCAGGAAGACAGCTTACAGACTGGGAAAAAGTCTTTGCCAACTCTAGGTCTGACAAAGGCTTAACATCCTGGATCTACAAGGAACTGAAACGTACTGAAAAGAAGAAAACAAACAACTCCATTATAAAATGGGCAAAAGATATGAACAGACACTTCACAAAAGAAGACATTCGAGAAGCCAACAAACACATGAAGAAATGCTCAACCTCACTAATCATCAGGGAGATGCAAATCAAAACCACACTGAGATACCACCTAACTCCAGTCAGAATGGCAATTATCAACAACTCAAAAAATAACAGCTGCTGGAGAGGGTGTGGTGAAAAGGGAACACTTCTACACTGCTGGTGGGAGTGTAAACTAGTGCAACCTCTGTGGAAAGCAGTGTGGCGATTCCTAAAAGCTCTAAAAATTGTCCTTCCATATGACCCTGCAATCCCCCTACTGGGAATATACCCTGAAGAACACAAATCACTCTATAAAAAAGATACCTGCACACGTATGTTTATCGCAGCATTGTTCACAATAGCAAGAACCTGGAAACAACCATGCTGCCCATCAAAAGAGGACTGGATTAAAAAAATGTGGTACATATACACGATGGAATACTACGCAGCCATAAAAAAGAACAAAATCATGAATTTCGCAGCAACCTGGATGGAACTAGAGTCTATAATACTGAGTGACCTCACACAGAAACAAAGATCAGAATATCACATGTTCG
>NW_007240037.1:76432-83304 GCF_000164805.1 Carlito syrichta
GAATGGACCTTGAACATCCAGAATACTATAAGAAAATGACTGACGGTACTGGGAAACGATGGGGGGGAGGGGGAGGGGATTAACAGTAGCAAATATCTGTCTGGGGCTGGGAAAACACCTCTTATCAACAGGGTGTCTGAATGAAACGTAATTGTACACCTAACCCTTAACTGTACCCCACAAAACTATAATAAAAATACTGATTAATTATTAAAAAAAAAAAAAAATAGAAAAATGCGAGTTGAATAATGATATACAAATATTTTTGTACAGTTGAACATGTCTGTGTTTTAAGTATATTATAAAATATTGAGCCAAAAAGTTTTAAAACTTAAAAAATTTATGAAGTAAAAAAGTTACAGTAAGCTACGGTTAATTTCTTATCAAAGAAGGAAAAATATTTTGAAAATATAGGCCGGGTTTGGTGGCTCAGCCTGTCATCCCAGCACTTGGGGAGGCCGAGGCAAGTGGATTGCCTGAGCCTGTGGGTTCGAGACCAGCCCGGGCAGCTTGGCAAGACCTTGTCTCTACGGTAATTCAAAAATTAGCTGGGCATGGCAGGACGGGCCTGAAGTCCCAGCTACTTGGAAGGCTGAAGTGGAAGGAACGCCAGAGTCCAGCAGGTCGATGCTGGGGTGGCCGTGAGCGTGCCACTGCACTCCAGCCTGGGCAACCAAGTGAGACTCCAACTCCAAAAATAAAAAATACATCCAGTGTGGCCTAAGTGTCCAGTGTCTGTAGCAGCCACAGAGTGGACTGCGATGCCCTTGGCCTATACACTCACGAGCCGTCATGCACGGACTCACCAGAGCAGTGTCCAGCCCCACAGGTGCCATTCATGGCAGGTGCCCCACACAGGTGTGCCGGCTTTTATCTTTTGTGCCACGTGCTTACTGCAGCTTTGCTATGGATTGGCATGCTGAGATTCCTACCGCTGTGCTATAGTTGCCTACAGTATTCAGTTCAGGGAACGTGCTGCCCGAGTGTGCAACCCAGAGCAATGGGCCATGTCCTATGGCCTGGGTGTGTGGTAGGCGGTACCATCGAGGCATGTGTGAGTGTGTAAGTACACACTGTGACGTCCGCACAATGATGAGATGGCCTAATGACATACTTCTCAGAGCGCATTCTGTCATTAAGCAGCGCACCATGGTACCTGAGTGAGATGTGAACAGGTTTTCATGTTATTGTAGTTTATCTCATATCTATAATTTTTAAAGCACAACCGCTTACTGTATTGCTTTTAAAAGTACTTCTCATAGGCTTGTTAGCAAAGACATCCCAATTTTACCACCCAGGCTAGGGCACAAGCCAAGTACGACCTCAGAACAGCATGGGGTATGTTCTAAGGAAGTTTAAATGTTATGGAGAACCGTGAGGAGTTCTGGCAGGTGACATCGGAAAGGAGGACGTCTCTGAGCGAGATCTGAGCTTGAAGACGGGTTGGAGTTCAGGGGGTGGAGGAGAGGGGACACGACCATCAACCACTCCAGGTCCGGGAATCGCAGCTCCAGTCACCAGCTGAGCCAGGTGCAGAAACAGACATCTCAGGTGCGTTGTCTCCCTTACCCACAGTAAACTTGTGGGGCTGGTATTACTGACTGCATCATATTGATTAAAAATAAGTCAATTTAAAGACTGTGGATCAGAAAAGTTAAAGGTCTTGCTTGAAATCCCAGCTCTGGCACACAGGAAGGCCAGGACCCAGATGTGGGTCTGAGCGGGTCTCTGTCTGGGGCACAGGCACTCACTCGCTCTGGGCATCGCCACGGCGCTCTCCAGGTGGCGAGCACACGAGCCCTGGGTGCACCACTGAGAAACATGCATGCACGGAAATAAATTCATCCATCAGGGAAAGCAAACGACAAGTCCAAAACACGTTCTAAAACACATTATGTAAAATGTACTCGATATGTTTGTGTTTCCTCCAGCCTTAAAGCCATGACGGGTGCGTATGCAATGTGTGATGTCCTACTTAGCCCAAACCATGAGTGGGGCCTTACAGGGTGCTCTGCCTGCCAGCGTGGTCTGAAGCTTAGTCACTGCCGTTCCGCTTGCACTTAGCAGAGGGGTGGGCCCAGGACCACAAGAGCCTTCCCAGGTGAGTCTGAGAAGCCCACGGGTGCCGATCTTCCTTGTGAACACCTATATTCCAGGACTGATGGCCCGTGTCTATCACGCTTGGCGAAGACGCACAGTCAAGTGATGGTTGGGCAGTGGTAGTCTACACCCATTTAAATTTTTAAAATTGGACAGACTCTCTTACATTTCGGTTAGAGATGCATCACAGAGAAGGAACACGCTGAATTATCAACTACACCTCAGAGTGGAGAATCAGCACATCTTCATTCAAAAATAGATTCATTCTGATTATCCTCTAGGACTCAGAAAATAGTGAGTGACCAGCGGCGTCTTTACTTCTGGGAGTAAAAACTACAGTTGGTGGAAACACTACCATGAAACACAAGCTTCACTCAGCAGAACGTGCAACAAACATGACACAACCCGCCATCAATCAGGACTTATAATAAACCATTCTTAAAGATGCCTGGATCTCTGGAAATGATGGGAGACCTGGGAGTGTGGAGCGACCCTGACACTTGGTTCTCTCTTCCAGGGGCTAAGAGCCAGGCAGCTCTGCTGGCTCCTCTGTCCCTGCCAGGCTCTGGAGTCTGGGCCATCACCCTTGTTCTGTGGTGCACGGGCAGCATTCACAGGCCCTGGGTCCTTCTCGACCTGCTGACGGGTTCTTGCCACTGATACATGAGCCCTCCAACAAGCACTGATGAAAGACACAGGCTCCCTGCCCTCAGCTCCAAGTAGCCAGCCTTCCTCCTGAGAGATGAGCCCAGCACTCTGTCCATGCTCCTTGTGGAAGACAATGCAGTTCCGTCGATGTGAGAGGAAAACCCCAAGCCCGAGACCATTTTCTGGGCTGCGCACTTTGCGGCCCAAGTGATCCCTGGACTTCTTCCCAGTTGCTTTCTGTCTCCACAGCTTTACCCACCTCTTTCTGGGCCATCCATCGGCTAAAGCAAAGGCAGAGAAACAGGACCCACGGTATAGCACTCTGGACTTTTATCAACATTTTTTACGTGTCACCTTTATTGAGGTATGCTTTGTCGACAGTAAAATGCACTCGAAGCGTAGAGTTCAATGAGCTTTGGCCAATTGCACACTGGGGCAACCATTATCACAATCAAGATAGCAGACTTTCCAAGTTTTCTGTCGTCACAAAGTTGCTGGTGCCCTTTGGAAGTCCATCCCACACCACCCCCGGCAATCCTCGCCTCCCAACTGTCATGGTAGATCAGTGCTGTTGGTTCTGGACTTTGCAGAAATGAGCTCAATAGCCAGGCGCGGTGGCTCACGCCCAGAATCCCAGCGCTTTGGGAGGCCAAGGTGAGAGCATTGCCTGAGCCCACGGGTTCGAGACCAGCCTGGGCAACTCGGCAAGACCTCGTCTCTACAATAAGCAAATAAAAATTAGCCGGGTGTGGTAGTGCACACCTGTGGTTCCAGCTCCTTGGAAGGCAGAGGCGGAAAGATTATCTGAGTCCAGCAGGCCGAGGCTGTGGGGGCCGTGAGCGTGCCCTGCACTCCAGCCTGGGCGACAGAGGGAGATTCTGACTCAAAGCAAGCAAGAAAGGGACTCCCGGAGAATGAGCTCTTCCGTGTGACCCTTCCCTCACTCCGTGCTGTGGTTCTGAGCGTCTCCGTACTGTCGTGTGTGCTGCTGGCCTGTTCCTTCTTGTCGCCGAGTTGCATACACTGCATGGACAAACCCCCTGTGTGTCCATTCACCGGTTGACGGACACTTGATCGTTTCTTGTTTTTACAACTTATGAATAAACTGTATACAGCTCTTCCCACAGACGTGCTTTCATCTCCTTCAGGCTACCACCTAGAAGTGGAATTGCTGAGGAGAGGAGGACTTCTTGTTTAAAACTAAAACATTAAAAGTAGATCATGATTAGTAGCTCAAATCATCTTCTTTCCACCGGACCCTGAGTGGAAAGAGGCGATGTCATAAGTCACAGGGACGCCCACACTGGAAAGGCACGGGGAGTTCCTGCAGGTGGGCACATGCGACCCCCTCAATATCAGAGACGCTCTGAGCCCAGGGAAAGGCCTGGGACTTGCTCAAGGAGTGGCTGAAAGGGAAGTGAGGAGGTGACGCCGGCCAGCTGCCGGCAGGCAGCCAGGGCCTGCTTCACGGCCATCTCCACCTCGGAATGGTTGGGTGGGCCAAGCCCATGAGTCTCAGACTATTCCAGGTTTGCAAGGAACACTGCTCTGACACTCAGCTCTGCATTGCTGAAGATAAGGCTGGAGTCGAAGGACGTGCCTGGCGGAGAGTGGTATGTGAGAATCCTCAGCGTTCCACAGAGTTACAGGGGGGGTTTCTTAACATTCCAGTTTGCGTTCTCCTTTGATGATGATGTCGCCCAAGACTTCGTCTAGATTAGATCAGCTGTCACCGACGGCATGCATACCAAATGTCAGTAATAAGTCTTATCCTGTCTTTTTTCTCTGCAGCTAACTCCCAACATCCCAGAGGGAATTTTCCAAGTCAACATCAAAGACTGATTAAACATTTGGCACAGAAGCTTTGAACAAATGACTGTGTAATTTTATTTTACGTATGTACGCTAGATAAAAAATAAACAAAAACTCCCTCTGGGTGCTGAAAGTTTGGAGTCTAATCTTCTATAAGACAGAGCGCATTGGGAACATAATTAACCACTTCAGAGCTCATCAGCAAATTAAAGTCTCATGTTTCAAAATGTCATCTAGATTAAGCTCCACGATCACTAAGCAAGTGTGGCTGCCCGCTGTTCTCAGGAAGCATCAGTCCCAAAGGTTGTGTTTCCACAGCTCAAAGTCTCCCTTCTCAGTTCAATGTCTAATAAAAACTCGTATTTGGAAAATAAGAATTAGCGGAGAGGTTTAAAAGTCAGGGAAATGGTTAAAGTATTTTACGAGGCTTCGGTCCTCCTGAAGCTCTGATATGTTCATTTGCTCTGACAGCTCGTTCTGGAGACTGAATTTCCTTCAACGTGAACGAGGCGGTCAGGGGCGTGGATACGACCCCTCTACTTGGCCGGTAAGTCAGTGCGCCATCCGCCCTACTGAAACCCCGGGAGGTGGGGGGGGCGCTGGCAGCTCCGGTCTCCCTGTGGCAGCTGGAGCCTTGGTCAGGGCCAGCTTACGAGTGATTCGGCGACTGCGTTCACAGCAGGCGGCTCAGAGACACACGGCACAGATGCTCTGCCTCCGGAGGTCCCCTCCACGTGGCGTGCTTGCCCATCTTTTGAGTCTACTGCTCCTACCTGTCACCTTGACACACACGCTGGGGGCGCTTGGGAGGGTGCTGCCCTGGGAGCAGCGCTCTGGTGCCCTTGGACAAATCCTGCCATCTCTGGCTTCTCATCCATGAAACGCTGGAGGAAGCATGCTTTCTACCTGAGGTTGGGAGGCTGGGCCCGGACGTCCCGGTGCTAGACCGCCACTCAACACCCTGTCCGGGGCTTCCTACTCACACAGCAAGGCCAGCAGGACGCCAGCCGCACGTGTCAAGCACGACCCAGGGACCGTCCTCGCTTTTCTATTCCCAGGAAGAAAGGCCCACGGGACACGTCCATACTTCCAGATTTCACTTCACGACTGCCAAATGATGTCGCAAAGACACACCTCTAGCAGGGCTAAGGCACAGCTCCACATGACATTACATTCGTTTGTCTGCCGTTCCGTGACAGGAGGGGCTCCGCGCACCCCTGTAAACCCGGCCAACGCCACCCTGAGTGCCGCAGGCACCGGGCACCGCACAGCGGATGGAGGCCCTGTTGGGAGGCCCTCCGGGGCAAAGCTGGCCCCACGGCCCTGACTCCGGACTGCAGAAGAGCACGAGGCTATTGCCCGAGAGCTTCTGGGCTACCGCGCTGCCCTGAGGACCCCTCGTGGACCCCAGGCAGGAGCGCAGCGGCTGAAGACCAGCTGCTCCGCTCTGGGCCAGCCCCGCATGCTCTGAGGCCCCGCCCCACCTCCCGGGGCCACGCCTGGAGCGCAGGGGGTACGCGGGCTCTGCCGTGGCCTCCGCCTGCGGGTCTCCTGATGCCCGGCCCCCTCGGCTGGCCGCAGCCCCTGCAGCTCCATCATGCCCTTTCCACTGGGATAGACCCCAGCCAGGGCCCCTCGCCCTCCACGCCTCTTCCAGCTCCTTCCCGGGGTCTGTCCTCTGGGCATTTTCCCTAAATATGGCCGCGCCATGTACGTCCTCCCTCGGCATCTGCTCCTGGAGCTCACAACTAACTCTCACGCGGTCGTGTGTTCATCCATCACTCGCCGGTCAAGGAACAGGTGCCACGACCGCTTCCCCCCGACGGCACAACCTGTGTGCTGGGCACCGAGTTCACGTCACCCTCAGGCCTGGCCTCGCAGCCCTGGTGGGAGCCCTGGGAGTCCTGCTTCACGGATGAGGAAGCCGAAACCTGGGAGAGGAGGTTGCCACGCTTTTCCCCCCAGGACTCATGCCTTCAGCCCTTGGGCTGTGGAGCGTCTGCCCCGCCCGGTGACAGTCCAAGCACTGTTACCTCTGGTGGTGACTGCACATCTGAGTGGCTGATTCCCACAGCCTGGCTTCGTTTTTCCCACCTAGACGTGCAAGGGTCGGGGGTGCTTCCCAGCCAGGGGAGACAGTGTCTCGGGCACCATTCCCGAGTCACATGTGAGGGGGCCCCACCAGGTGAGTTTCCAATTCATCCTCAAAACCAAAGAAGAAATCGGGCTCGGTGGCTCAGCATGTCATCCCGCGCCATTGGGAGGCTGAGGTGAGTGGATTGCCTGAGCCCGTGGGTTCGAGACCCGCCTGG
>NW_007240037.1:83507-95112 GCF_000164805.1 Carlito syrichta
GGTCGAGGCTGCGATGGCCGGGAGCGGCCACTGCACTCCAGTCTGGGCGACCGAGTGAGACTTCAACTCAGTGAGACTTCAAAAAAAAAACCAAAGAAGAGATGGACAGGCGGCCCCTCTTGGCTTCTGTGCTTTCAGTCCTGGCCACAGCTCAGCCCTGGTCAAGCGGCAGCGGGGGTCGCAGGCGGGCGGGGCTCCCTCGGGGGCCAGCCGGGTCCGCCGCCGGGTGGGCCGCACCCACCCACAAGCAGCAGACGGCCCCCTTCTGAGAACGACACACACACGTACCGTGCCGTCCAAGGGCAGCCGCGGCGTCCTCTGCGCTCCGCTGCAGCTCGCTGCATTCCAGGGAAGGTAAGTCCTCTGGGGCCGGTGCATCCAGGTCCTTGCGGAAGGGAAGTGGCAGCCCATGAGAAGCGGACAGAGGTGGCAGCACCGCCCCAGGGGAAACATTCCCATGCAAAGCCTCGGGAAGCCAGCCGGCCTTGGCCTCTCCCTCAGCCATGGCAGTGTCTTCAAGCCTCAGGAGGGCAGTTTGCGAGGAGACAAACAGCCTGGATCCCTGAGGCACAAGGCCCCGGCAGCGCAGGGAACCCTGTGGGCCTCAGCTCCAGGACCGTGGCCTGGCAGGGGAGCAGGATCCCACGGGCTCCGAAGGCCCGCTGGCGCCCGGGAGCGAGCCTTCCTTCCGTTCCACTCCAGGGCACCCCCGCCCTGCTCAGTCTCCGCCTCTCAGTCACAGTGTTGGCTGGCGCGACCCCAGCTCTCTGCTAGTTTGGAAAGTCCTGTGGTTCTGGGACCCCCAGTTTCCTAAAAGAAAAAGATCTAAGAGACACATGAGGAAAGGATTTACACTTCAAAAAACTAAAAGGTGAGCTTCCCAAATCAAGAGGGGTTCCACAAAACCCACCCTAAAGAGTAAATGAAGCCGGGGGACACGCTTCATCCATAAGGGGACCTAGTCTCAAACCACGCGAAGTGGGGACCAAAGTGAGGCCCAGACTTTACCTGTACAACGACCATTTCTATACCTGACCCTGAATTGTGCCCCACTTTAAAATGAAAAAAAAAAAGATCAGTAAGAAAAATAAAGTTTGTTATTGCAAGCTACTGGGGAAAAAAACAAGTAAATGAAGCCATGCCACTGCAGAGTGGCATCTGTGAGGATCTCGTCCTCAAGGGTTAAGAAGTCAGCTTTCTGCACTGTATAATTACAGCTTGGGGAGGTGAAACTGGCTTCAAATATCACAGGGTCAATAACGAATCACAGAGCAATTTCAAAACAAAGAACAGAGAGTGCGCGGAGTGTCGCTTTACACACACTTTAGAAACAGTCCGAAGGCAAGTGTGTATCTGGGCTCTCGATGGACTGTGATCTCCCTGAGGACAGACAGGAAGAGAAGGGTTTGCGCCAACCTGGATCGCCATTTTGTCCACATGTGGAGACCCGATCGCTATGGACTCTGCAGAGGCCCGCCCTCCGCACAGGACAGCTGCACAGGCCACAGGACGGGGAGACGCCCAGCCACGCAGTCACTATGGACTCTGCACCAAGACAGCAGCACAGGCCACAGAATGGGGACAGGTCCGGCCACTCGATCGCTATGGACTCTGCACCAACACAGCTGCACAGGCCACAGGACAAAGGACAGGCCTGCCCACCCAATCACTGCAGACTCTGCGCCAGGACCGCTGCACAGGCCATGGGATGGGGACAGGCCCGGCCACCTGATCACCATGAACTCTGCACCAGCTCTTGTGCATTAAGGCATCAAGTTGTTTCCAAGCTGTCAGCCTTCAAGAATCGGCGCCTGATGTGATGGCTCATTGACTGAGCCTCAAGATTTCAAAACCCAGATCTAGCCAAGCAGGAAACACCCGTCAAAACCAAAGGCCTTGTCAGTTAGGGTCTAGAAAGCAAAGCCCGCCGCACTCCCGGATGCCACCAAGAAGCCTCCCAAGACGCTAGGAAGTGACAGAGCTCATTCCCCACCCATGCTCATCTCTCCTGCGGCTGCTTTTGAAATTGGCGCGGCTGCTTCTGCCAGGCAAGACGAGGGAGAAGCAACAGGAGTCGGAGCAGCTGGAGGTCAGGAGACGTGAAGCCACGAACGCGTGTGCAGGCGGGTGCTTGGAGCCCAGAGTCTTCCTCTCTCCCTCTCCTTCAGCCCCTGGCGTCTGGCCGCTCCAGTTTCTTCTGGTTTGCTTCATTTTCAGGCTCAGGGACCCTTTCCCGAGATGTTTAGCCCCTCGGCCTCCTCTGCAGCGTGCTCCTTGCCTTCCTCCTTCATTCTCTGGACGTCGTGGACCGCCTGACTCCTGTCCCTGCGAGGGACCCCCCTGCCTCTCCCCGCCTGACGCCCCTCCGCCCCCCACCCTCAGGCCGCTCATCCCATGAAGGTCTGTTCTCAGCGCTTCTCCGGGTCACCCTCCCCCTGGAGGCGAAGTCCTGCCGTCGGGAGCCTGCTGCCCAGTGTCCGTCGCCGTGGGCCCGGCCAGCAGTGTGGGAGTGGCAGGGAGCTGGTTAGAAACGCAGCAGCACAGGTCCCCCGACCAGCTGAACCAGAATCTGCAGGGGAATCGGCACAGTTCGAGTCTAGACTGCCTCAAGCCACAAGAGTCCGGACCGGTGAGGGCAGAGGCTTTCCTGAAGAGAGAGGCAGAAATTGGGAATTGGGGCCAGAGGGACGCGGCAGGGGCCACGGCACAGAGAAGGCAGGACGCGCAGGGCCGAGCCAGCAGGAGAAGGACGCTTCTCCAGAGCAGGCTGGGATGCCGGGGGCCGAACCAGCTGGGAGGATGCCCCCGGAGATGCCCCCAGGCAGAGGCTTGGCTCGGGAACCTGTTCACCCGAGGCGCCCCCCACTCTCCTGCTGGCTCGCCCCTGGGCACCCCGGCCTGTTCACCAGACAATGTTCAGTGCAGGAAACTTCCGGAAGGCCGGGGCCAAAGACAGGCAGGGGGCCGCATGTTAGAAGTCAAAGACTGAGCCTGGTCTCTGGCCGGAACCACTGCTGCCTTGGCCCTTGCTGATGGGAGGGGGCGGAATTGGAAGCCACTGGGGACACCGGGAAGCCACGGATCCTTAGGAAAGCCTCTCTGTCCTCCCTGGAGCTGGGCCAAGAACAGGCCTCCCTGCCGGCTCCCACGCTCCACGGGGCACCGGGGACAGCAAGAGCGCCTGAGAGTCTGTCCGCTGCGGGTCTCAGGCTCATCTTCGGCTACTGCGGGCCCCAAGGGGCCCCGACTGCAGGAGCCACGGGACTGCCTACGGTGTAGTCACAGCACTGGCGACGACTATGCCAGAAATAAAAAGGGCACAGAACTCGGAATGTTGAGAGTCCAAGGAAGAGAGAGAAAGGCTAAGAAAGTTATCAGACCCCGTTCTTTTCGGTCCTACCGGGAACGACGCTTTTGTTTGCCTCATGGCGACTTCAAGAATACAGAAAACCACTTCGATTTTGTCAAATGAAACATGACCACATCTGCACGCCTCAGTCTCCAACCCTAGGGGAAACCCCATAGCGCCAAAAGGCCTGGCGCATTCCGGAAAACGATGTCCTGGGTCCTGTTGCCGAGTGAACACGCAGTTCACGCACGAGTCTCCAAATCCTCCGTGCACGGTCGGCCTCCTGTGAGGACGTGGGCGTGTGTGCTCCCAGCCCTTGGGGACACACGATGCAGCCCGGGGAAGACATCCCACGGTCATCCTGTGAGGCTTGGAGGGCGCCTGGGGAGCTGAGGACGAGCTCGTGGGGCTCAGAGACGGCCGGGCCTCCACCCGCGGAGGCCTCCAGACCCTTCTCCGGAAGAAGCCCACACTCACAGCCCACGCCCTTCCAGCAGCAAATCCTCCCCTGGCCAAGGTGCCGGGGGCGTGACAGAGCCCACAGCTGCTTCGCAGACTGGGGTGGCAGGGCAAGGACGGGGCTGGATTGGGCACACACCACCCACATCCACCTTGCCCACCTGGTGCAGGAAACAGAGGGCGGCTCGGAAGGCCGAGGAGGCCAGGCCCTGTCTGGTCCAACCTGGGATGTTGAGAACTCTAAGGCCCCAGAGCCCGTAAAAAATTGAGGAAGGCAGACCGCTGGCAGCTCTCCCCTCAGGGGGACAGAGCATGAGGCCACTGGGGACCACCGTGCCTCCCAGGGCGTGGAGCCCTCTGGCGACTGAGCTACAGCGGAACCGGTGCTGTGGGCTGAGGGACTGGTCCTCCAGCTCAGGGCTTGGTGCTTCCCAAGTCCCTCTCAGATGCAGGGCCTCCGCTCAGTGCACGGGCACCTGAGCCAGTGAAAGTTCTGCAAAGACTGGCCTCGCCCCAGGCTGCCTTTCCCCGAAGGCTTAGGAGTTGGGCGCGATGCTCACTGCCAAACATGATCTTGCAGAGCCCACCCCAAGGCCTGTGGAAAAGCTGTCAAGCCCTGGAGGAGGGCTGGGAGGCCGAGGATCTGAACTTGGGGTCCCGCTCACGTGGGACGCCGATGGCAGTTCTTCAGCATTGGGATGAGGTGATGAACACCAGGGGTGAGAGCAGAAAATTAAAAGGATGGAGTAAGAAACAAGACAGAGCACGATGCAGGGAAAGCAGCAAAGCACGGGTGGAATCGACAATGAGACCTGCATGCGTGTGTCTGTGGTCACTGTTCAGCCCACCAGCCGTGCGCTCAGAGCCAGCTCCCTGATCCTGCCACCACTGACACTCAGCTGTTGTCGGGTCCATCACCTGGCCCGCCTCTCACCACAGCTGCTTGGGATGGGTGCTGGCACCCACCGTTGACTTTCGTTCTAGAATCTTCCCTGGAATCTGGCCCTGGAATCCGGCCGAGTTGGTCTGGGGGCTTCTGTCTTCTACCCTGTCCCTTTCCTGCCCGACTAACCCCAGGAAAAGGAAGAATCTGGGGCGAGAAAAAGTTGTGTGCAAAACTTAGTATGAGGACACTTACTGCGCCTAGGTCAGCACTCGGCTGCTGAAAGTTTCGAGACCTCAACTCTTGCAATCGTTTGCTATTTTCTTCATATTTTTCTTCCACAATCTTTCTGCAGATTTAAAGTGAACACAGAAAAAATAAGTGCGAATTGCTAAAACCATATCTATGTTATCTAAGTGTGAGGCCTGTTTCAACAGCTGGCTGGGGTGCTGGGAAGCTGGGTCATCAGACCTCCCTCGGCGGGGTGTTCACGGCGTAGCGCCCGGTGAGTCTCCTGTCAGGCACACACGAGCCCGCTCTCGCCCATCGCCAAGCACCCTGAATACAGCGGAAGGAGAAGGCAGGCTCATCCCTGCACGCTCTCAGGGTGTGAGAATGGGGCGTGTTCCGCCTGCCACACGCTCGTAACTCGGAAACCGCTTCGATGAACAAAACCATAAACGAGGGAAAGCAGTTGTGTGTCAAAAAAAGACGATGGGAAAATATACAGGAGCCACCGTGGAGGGGGATTTTTCTTCAGGCAACATTTTCTTTGCTTCCTCTACTGCTAGAAAGTGGAGTTCCAAAAATCTGCTACTAGCAGAAGAAAGATTTGGGTTCCTATGATCACTTGTGTGCTAATTAATACTTAGAGTTTTTGAAAAGTCGCCGAACATCCTTCCAGCAAATTCTCTTCTCTAAAAAATGAATACATTATGCTCTTCTGACAATGGAGTCATTTTCTAGTTAAAACTTGCGATCTCTCTTGAATTCCAGAAATAACAATCAGAAACAATTGCAATACAAGTTATTCATAAAATCAAGACCAACTTTATTTAAAATCATTATCTTTCAATGAGGAAAATAAGAATGTGTCATGCAGAAAATCTGTGACTTTTTTGTATACAAAACCGGTTTAATCTGAATAATAATTTGTCATCTGCGTGTAAATGATTAAATTTGCCTTTTTAATCAGTTCCTATGGGAGATTTAATTTTCTTTTACCCTCAGCCAGGGGCATGAGCCTGGTACCTTGGAAATACTGCCATTTCTGAGGTGTCAGGAGCCTATCTGGGCTGTGAGTTGGTGCCATGGCTCAAGGCATCTATGTGAACCCATTGTCCCAGTGACACCCACACTCAGTGCTACAGAAAGAGCAGGCTGTGGACAGATCTTCTTACCTGAACACTAAGTGATATCCCCTTGGTGGCTGAAGACTGGCCACAGTGGGAGTAGTTATACCACAGAAACCAGCAACCCCTTGCAAGCCCGGGGCTGGTTGTTCAGTGTTGACCAGCACGTCACTGCCCACGATGTACTTTCAGGGACCTCTTTTTCTACATTTGTTAAGAAAGCATGGTTAAGAGACAAGGGTCTCAGAATCATGCTTGGTTCATCAAGGTATTCATTCTAAGCACAAGGACATCCCAAATCTCTTTTTTTTTGAGTTGGGGTCTCACTCTGTCACCCAGGCTGGAGTGCAGTGGCATGCTCCCGGCCTCCATAGCCTTGACCTGCTGGGCTCCAGCGATCCTTCCACCTCAGCCTTCCGAGTAGCCGGAACTACAGGCGCGCGCTATCACGCCCGGCTCATTTTTTATTTACTGTAGAGACAAGGTCTTGCCAAGTTGCCCAGACTATTCTCAAACCCGTGGGCTCAGGCAATCCCCTCCCAAATCCCCTCTTTGGCCTCCCAAAGTGCTGGGATGACAGGCTTGAGCCACCACGCCCGGCTTCATTTTTAAGACACGTTAAGGTCACAGAGTGAAGGTCTGCGTTGCAGGTCTTTTCTGTCCCCCTAGTTCTTGGCTGGGGCCTCTGAACTCCCAAAGAACTGGAGGAGGAGGAAAGACGGACAGTTAGGAAGCTGGCTAACTCCCACATGATCTGTCAGCTTGAGAAACTGAGAGTTCGGGGCTCTTTGAAATTCCTTTTTTTAATACATGTGCCTTTCTTCAGCTGTATTGAGGTTTCATGGACACCAAATAACAACTGTGTGCAGGGTATACCGATGCAGTTTTGATACACGCATGCTCTATGAAACTGTTAGACCAAGCTAGTCGCCATGCCCATCCCTCCACACACTCGCCCCTGTTGTGGGGGGAGGATATCCAGGGTCACTCTCCCAGCAACATGCGCGTTGGCAGGCTGGGTGAACCACGGCCACCAGATGCCCCACGCTGAAGCCTCCTGCGGCTTGTGCCCTCGACCTCCGTCTCCCACCAAGCCTCCCTGTAACCGCCATTCTACACGTCCAACTTGGAGAGTCCACGTGTGAGGTTGCGGGGCACTGGCTTTTCTCTCCCTGGCTTACTTCCCCTAACATAATGAACGTCCTCGTCATCATCTCGTGGCAAGTGACGGACTGCGCTCTTTTCAAAGGCCGGCTAGTGTGCCATCGCGTCTCTAAGCCACGCGACCTCGACGCGCTCATCCGTCGGTGGATGCCTGGGTTGGGGGCACGTCTCGGCCTCTGAGCTGTGCTACAGTGAGCACAGGAGTACAGCGTTCGGACACGCTGACTTCATTTCGTCTGAATATAAGCCCACGAGGCTCACGGTCAGATCAAATGGGAGGTTCTGTTTCTGTTTTTCATTTCATCAGGAGACTCGCACCGTTTTCCATGATGGCCGCCCCGACTTGCGATCCCGCCAACGGTGAGCAGGGGCTCCCCTTGCTGCACATCCCGGCCCAGGCCAGAAATTTCGCTCTTTCAGGTGAACACCTAATTACCAGAGATGTCTCCCACGGCAGCGTTGCCCTGAGCGTGGACTTTCCCAGACGCTTTGCTGGACAGCACAGAGCTGTTTCCAGTCGGCTTCCTGCCCAGAGCTAAGGACTTCCTGCCCACCACCTCTCCCCTGTGGGTCAGGGCCCCTGGGGAAGGCCGGCGGCAGGCCCCAGGGTGCACGAGGCGGGTAGGGGCCCCGCCCCCACCCCCTCTCAGTCCACTGTGCCCTGCAGAAGCCATCGCGACCGTGAGGCATCATTTGGGAGCCAACTCGGCTGTCCTTGTGGCCACCGCCTGCCTGTGGCACGTTCCTGCTCCAGGCCTGGAGGGGGGAGGAGCAGGCCTGGACGTGCCCTGCGGCTCAGCAGCATCCTCGGAGGGGCCCGCGGGTGACAGGCTGGTGCGGGGATCCCACGCCTGGCTGCTTGCTTGGCTCTACCTTCTCCAGGCCCCCACAGCCCCTGGGAGGCGCCGCCTGGCCGTGGGGGGGTGCTTACTTCAGCTTCCTGGCGCTCTCGTCGGCGGCCTGGCGCTTCCTCAGCCGCATGCGCTCCCGCGGCGTCATGCTTTGCACCTGGGACAGCGCCCGCAGCGTCTGCAGGTGGACCTTTCTCTGCCTGAAAGTCACAAAGATTCCCACTCACGGCCCAGCCACACATGCTCAGGAAGTTAACCACATATGTCACCGAGGACGCACTCGCCACAGAGAGCAAAGGCCTCGAGAGGGCAGGCCGGGCAAACCCAGCCAGCACCGGGCGGGTAGCCAGCCTGCCGGGACCGCAGTTCATCCAGCAACGTCCTTCCAGTTCGATTTCTGTTTAAAAGCAAATTATGCACTTTCCAAAGTCCTACTCATTTCATTGCCTCTGACTGGCTTTCTTTCTTTTTTTAATTTGTGTGTGTGTGTGTGTGTGTTTGCTTGTTTTCTTTTTCTTTTTTTTTTAAATTTTAAAGGCATGGAGGCTGGGCGTAATGGCTCACGCCTGTCATCCCAGCACTTTGGGAGGTGGAGGCAAGAGGACTGCCTGAGCCCAGGGTCTCGAGACCAGCCTGGGCAGATTGGTAAGACCTCGCCTCTACAATAAATCCAAACACTTAGCCAGGCACGGTGGCACACGCCTGTAGTTCCAGCTGCTCGGAAGGCTGAGGCGGAAGGATCGCCGGAGCCCAGCAGGTCGAGGCTGCGGTGGCCGTCGGCGTGCCACTGCACTCCAGCCTGGGCGACAGGGTGAGACTCCAACTGTGGGGCACAACTCAGGGTTAGGTATACAAACGGGCCTTGCACAGGTCAAGTGCGGGCCTCACTTTGGTCCCCACTTCACCTGGTTGGAGGCCGGGGATGCTTACTGACGAAGAGCGCCCCCTCCCGCCTCCCCGGGCAGTTTCCCACCACGGCCGATCCCTTGCTTCCAGCATCAGGGCCCCGGGCACCAGTGAGCAGACAGATTGGCAGGGCGACTGCGTGTGGGGACAGACTCACGGCCTCTGGGTGGGGCAGGGCTGAGCTCCCCGCTGCCGCCGCCCGCGCCAGTCACTGAGCTGCTCTGAGCCCCACTTCCCTCCCCCGGAAAGAACGGGCTGCCTGGGCCTCACGTGGGACGACAGCGGCACGGGGTCTGGCACATCCGGTGTATTCCAAATCGGCGATATTACAACAATGGCACGGAGCAGGGACCCCTCAAACAGGGGCCTGCAGACCCTAAGCACGGAAATAAAGGAAAATCCTCGTTTCTTCAGGGGACTCCAGGCACCGGCTGGTCCCAGAAGTGGATGCGGAACTTGTTAAACAAGAAGGCGCTGATAGCCCAAAGCAACGGCCAAGGAAGTTAAAGTTCCAGAGAAGTCTGCCTTCCCCCGGAGACGAGAGAGAAGGCCTAGCACGTGTCCCCGAGGTGTCCTTCAGAGGCTCCGATCCCGAGCACCCCACCACACCGACCGCCTGGCACTCAGGCCTCCGACAGGGGGGGTGAAGGCCACGTGCCCCACGGCGTGTGTCCTCCGGCTCTTCCTGAGGGGCTGCAGAAAGTCCCTCCCCAAGCCAGCCAGCATCTTTCGACGGATCCCCAGTTCTGCACACAAAGTCTGGCTTCCTTAGCCAACTGCAAGTCGGGAAACCTGTGACTCTCCCTGTGAGCTGCAAGCCCTCACTCCAAGATCACCCGCCCGTCTGCATTTAAACCAACTTGTAACCTCCAGGGACTGACGTTCGGCTGTCTGCGGTTTCGGCCTCCCTGAAGTCCTCCTGCCTCTGCAAACCCTGTCCCCAGGCGTGGGAGGCTGCGACGTGAGCAGAGGCGCCCTGTCTGCCCAACCCGGGGCCCTGCAGGAAAGGCCTTCCTCCCACTGGAGCCTGCCTTGGGATGGACGGCTGGGCAAGCAGTCCCCAGTTCAGCTCTATAACAAGAACTAAATTTTCTTAACCATATCTTCTCTTTCAGGCTTGGTACAGTCTGTATTTTTTTTCTTCTGAATTGGAGTCTCACTCTGTTGCCCTGGCTGGAGTGCATTGACATGCTCACAGCCACTCCAGAGTCGACCTGCTGGGCTCAGGCGATCCTTCTGCCTCAGCCTTCCAAGGAGCTGGAACTACAGGCACGCGCTACCATGCCCGGCTTATTATTATTATTTTTTATTAGAGACAAGGCCTCATCAAGTTGCCCAGGCTGGTCTTGAACCCGTGGGCTCAGGCAGTCAACTCGCCTCGGCCTCCCAAAGTGCTGGGATGACAGGCTGAGCCACCGAGCCCAGCCTCAATCTGTATTTTTGTGGCAGCACGTTGTGGTGACTAATTGCTCCGGTTGGTAACACTCTCAGGGCTCAAATCCTGGCTCATGGGTGATGTTCTCTATTACCTTGGGCAAGTCACTTAACCTCTATGACAGTAAGGAAAATAACAGCACCTACTTCAGAGGGTTACTCTGTGTTTAAATGAGTTGATTCAAGTAAAGTGCTCGGAGCAGAGCCAAGCCTATGGTCACTACCCCCCAGATGAGAGCCAACATCACCACGTAACCTCGTTTTCAGTTACAGAAACGTGCTCGTGTCAGTCACGCATCAAAAGGACTGCGACTGCATTCTCAGTGACAAGTGCTCCTCTTTCCAGCTGGGACGGGCCCTGCATTGCTGAAGACCTTTGCGCCCAGCTCCTTCCATAGGAAACACAGTGAGAAAACTGCCGCACCCCAGACTTCCGTATTGACCAGAGCCTCCAGGGGGTGTGCAATTTTCAGGGATGCACATGCCTTATTTTGACTCCAAATATCTCCTTTAAACATAGTCATAGATCTTGGAAATAGCAGTGCCTATCTGAAATCAATTCGTTCTACTGTGAAATGCCCTCCAAACAACTGATTCTAGTACGCTGTTAATTGCAAGCAGTGCCAGGCAGACCGTTTCACAACTGCAGTGTAAAACGAAGGCTAAAATTAGTCCAGGACTCTTAGAAGGAGATATCTACTACTCTCACCCCCCTAACTAATAAAATAAAATCAGAAGTTTCAACCTCCCTTGAAAGAACAGATGACAACCCAAGAAAACTAGGTTATTGGGAGCCTGCCCAGAAGTTTGCCCCTGGGGTGCAGAGCATGTTAATGGGCCACCACGCATTAAACAAGGACTCACATCTGTGAAGAGCTAGCGTCCACAGCTTGAACGGGAAGGTGGAGAGCTAACAGAACGCAGCTGGGACATCGCTGGACAAGGTGCTAGAGGGGTGCATTGCATCAGGCCAGCCTGCTAAGGGCACCTGTCTTCACCCCAGAGTCTGACACACCTCGGGAAGGGACCGCCATTCTCTTGGAGTCCTTATAAGATTAAGTAAGCCAGGCTCGGTGGCTCAGCCTATAATCCTGCGCCTTTGGGAGGCTGAGGTGAGTGGAGACCTGCCTGGGTAACTTGGCGAGACCTCATCTCTACAATAAATCAAAAATGAGCCGGGCGTGGTAGCACACGCCTGTAGTTCCAG
>NW_007240037.1:95343-123508 GCF_000164805.1 Carlito syrichta
TAGTTCCAGCTACTCGGAAGGCTGAGGCAGAAGGATCGCCAGAGCCCAGCAGGTTGAGGCCACGGTGGCCAGGAACGGCCACTGCACTCTAGTCTGGGTGACAGAGTGAGACTCCGACTCAAAAAAAAAAAAAAGATTACGTAGCATGCCTGTAGTTCCAGCTACTTGGCAGACTGAGGCAGAAGGATCACTTGAGCCCAGCAGGTCGAGTCTGTACTGGCCATGAGTGTGCCACTACACTCCAGCCTGGGAGACAGAGTGAGATTCTGACTCAAAAAAAAAAAAAGATTAAGTATATAGTTCCTTCAGCAGAACTGGTGGTTGGCTTTATAAATTATGACCCTGGAGCCGGCAGCACACGGCCTGACTATTGTACTTGGCTGCAGGAGTAACCTTGTCTTCTGCGTTCTTGCAAATTACAACACGAAAACCTTGAATGAGGTAAGGAAGAGAAGTTAGGCCAAGAGATAATTATGGCTCCTTGGGAAACACACTTTTGATGCAGGACAGGGGACCCCAAAGTTGGGGTCCAGCCTGAGAGGCCAAGTGGGCTCTGGGCTTTGTACAGGAAAGCATTCAAGAGTGAGCCGCCAAAGTAAAGCGAGGGTAATTTATTAAAAGACATGGGGAGCAGAAAGAAGGTTACCCCATAGGCAGGGCAGCCCCCCACATCGCTGGGGTCTCCGTTGGGAAATGAAAGCGAGTTGATGGAGATGACAGAGAGCCACCACTCCGCGGAGAGAAGCCCGGCTGGTCTACAGGAAAAGCACAGGGGTTTGCTTTCACAGCGAGCCCTGAATTACATGCTAAGCGAGGAGTGCTGCGTTCATGGGTTTCCCGGGAAGAGGTGGAGATTCCGAAGAACTGGGCTTCCACTCAGTTTGTTGCTATAAGTGGGCGGAGCCAGAGCCATCAGGGGCCGGAGGTGTGTCGTTTAGCTTGTCAGTGTGTTCTAATGAGCGCACAATGAGGGGCACGGCAGGGCAGCCCCATCAGCTGCCACCTCGGTTCTAGCAGGGCAGAACCAGGTTTTAACTGGATCCTGCTTTTCTCTGTGGGGGTTCAGAAAACCAGGCTCTCCACCGGTCTAGAGAAACGGCCCCAGTCACCCGTCCTGAGAAATTAGCTGTGCTGTTGATCTTGGGAAACTAAAACGATGCCGAATTCCAATCTCATTTTCTTTAGTTCTCATGTGAGAGGATGTATATTCAAGAAAGGGAATTGAGGTTCATTTTCGGTTGTCCCAGGACGCCACCGTGTTCTCTTTTCAGTAGATGCTCTTCCAGTTCACATTAAACAATCACATACAAAAGCCATTTATGCTTATTACAAGGCTCATTCACATAAACATTGTTCCCCGATTCCTCCATCTTCTTGCAAGGAGCTAAGGAGCTGCCCTGCAGGTCTGTGAGCCGTGTAGGGGCTCTGCTCTCATGGTTCTGCTTGCCACGAGCTGCGGTAAAGGGTTTTGGAACACCGAGTCCCGGAAGCCCCTCATTCTTGGCAAGACGTGAGTGAATTCAAGGAGATGCCATGCGGTCAGTTGAGCACTAATACGTTTTTTCTTTTTTTTTTATTCTTTTTTTTGAGTTGGAGTCTCACTCTGTCGCCCAGACTGGAGTGCAGTGGCCGCTCCCGGCCACCGCAGCCTCGACCTGCTGGGCTCCGGTGATCCTTCTGCCTCAGCCTTCCAAGTAGCTGCAACTACAGGCGCGCGCTACCACGCCCGGCTGATTTTTTGATTTATTGTAGAGATGAGGTCTCGCTGCCCAGACGGGTCTCGAACCCACGGGCTCAGGCAATCCTCTCACCTCAGCCTCCCAATGGCGCGGGATTACAGGCTGAGCCAGTGAGCCCAGCAACTAATACATTTTTAAAGACAAACGCATTTACACTCACCGTTGCTTTCTCAAACCAAAGCAATGACTTACATGGCACTGACGATGTGAGCGGCCTCTTCCTGACCATCGGAGTTCTTGTCTTCCCGCATCATCTCTGAATATCTGCACAGCAGGTGCTGGAAAAGGTCAGCGCCCTGACCACCTGGACTCCTCTCCGGGGTGAAAGGGCATAAAGTCGCCCGGCACCCTGCAGATCGGGGTTTCAGTGGCCAGGGCAGGGAGCTTGAAAACAAAGCCATGGTAACTGTTTTCCTCTGGAAAGGGTCACACGTAATCACACGGTGGCTTGTACGAGGCCCCGAGGGCCAGGCTCCCACGCCCCTCTCACTAGGCCTCGCACGCCTGTGGCCAGTCTCAGACAGGCCTTCCCTCAGCTCCAGGAAGCCACAGGCTTCTTCCCAGCTCCCAGCCCCTGTGGACACTGTCTACGCCCCCGGCCGGGACCAGGGTGAGGTGAGTGCAGCACTCACCTCAAGCACCCAGTCCCTAAAACTCCAGATGCCTGACAGTCGTGGAGCGCCCGGCATGGAAGCCTGAAGACTGCCTCCAGCCCAGGCCTGCCCGCCCCCTCATGCACCTCACCCAGGCCCAGCCCTGCTGCACCCTGTCTTTCAGCTTCCGAGACTCGTAGCAGTCACTTGGATTTTTAGACGACAGCATCGAAGTGTGACTTGCCCTGCTTCTGAGTCTTTGGGCGCCCTGACGTTCTGCCCAGGGCCGCTGCCTCCCCTGTCTTGCCGCAGCGGCTCCCTGGGTCCCTCTGGTTTGGGGCCTCTTGATCTCAACAACCGGCACCCAAGGCCCTCTGCCAGAGGACCACCCCAGGCACGAGGGCAGAGCTGGAGGCCCGGGTCGTGAGTGCCTCCTCCCGCCCTGCTGCCCCTCGCCCCCTGGGCCTGGGCCTCCCAAGAACCCTCCCCTCATGGGCCTCCTGGGGCCAGCTCCTCCCTGCGAGTCTGGTTTCTCAGGCCTGTCCAAGGCTGGCTGCTTCCCGGAGCTCCTGGTGGCAACCCGTCACCTGCTCCTTCCTGGACCACCGCAGCCCTCTTCCTCCCTCATCTTCCCAGGACCCTGCTCACTCCCTTCCTGGCTCCTGGTGTGGTTACTCACCCTCTTGCTTACTGTTTCTCGGCTACTGGGTTTTCTCACCATGGTTGCACTTCCAGAGACAGGAGGCCTATCTGCCCCGCCGTCTGCACTGGGTGTGGCCCAGGCTGCACTCAGCTGTTGAGTGCAGGGCCTCACCACCTTGGTTTCCTTGGGATTTGGGACTCTGCCCAGGCAGAGGTGATGACCCCTTTGTGATTCCTCTTAATGCTTTGCATAAGATTTGAGGATACTTGTCTGGGGGGTTGTACTGTAGAAGCCTGAGAAGCTAAAAAAAACCCAAACAACCCAAATCCTCTCAGAGAAGGGACCATCGGCGCCCTTCCTCCCACCAGAGAGGCCCTCTATAACAAAAGTTCGCATCTACAAGAAAACAAAATAAACTGCCCTAATCGTACAAAGTTCCGTGGAGAGACAGTAAAGGGTTGGAACCACACAAGTTCGTGAAGATCCAGGACTTGAGGGTGAGCACCAGCGGGCTCTCATCCTAGCAGGTACGTGTGACCAATGTTGGGGCAAGGTCCACTAACAAGAGCTCCGGGGGGGACGCTGAGTTCAGGCAGAAGGTCAGAGCCCTGCTCCCCACGTCCCGGGGCACCAGGGACTCCCTCTACCGAGGGATCGCCCACCCCACCCCTCCTTGCAGCTTCCAATCTCAAGCCTCCTGGCTGATGCTCACGCATCTTGCCACATCCGCAGCCCCACATCCGCAGGTGCATACGATGCCAACACCTGCTTCTGAGTCCCTTTCCTTGGACATACCTGGAGCTGTCCGTCGATGTAAGGGGTTTGTAAAATGTCGGCAGCAAATGGCCTCAAGGAAGGACTCTTGTCCAGCATGCTGCCATGTTTAAAAGAAAACTGTTTTCCAAAGGAATTAGAATAGGAAGTGCCGTTTAAAGTTACTTTTGCGACAACATGTTGGTTTCCGTACCTTTGCATGATGGCATTGAGTTCTCTTGGAAATCTCTCAGGGAGAGAAGGTGTGGTGCCTTCCACGATGTTGAAAACGATGGACAAGAAACTGGAGCCCACGAACGCATGGTGCAGGCAGCACATCTCATACAAGACGCACGCCAGCGACCTGAAGGCAAAGAGCGCGCTTAAGAGCACGGGGCCTGTTGTAAACTCGCTCGCCACCCAAAATCCCCGCCATGTGGCACTGGCAGTGAGCACCCACACCCACATCGGTGGCCAGTGTGAAGCCGTAGCTCTGTGATGCTCTTTTCTACTTAGACACACATTTACCAAAAACCAGAGAACGCGAAAGAGAAACACACAAAGTCAGTCTGAGCCACTGTTCTGGGGGTTCTGCTTTGTGTTTTGATAATAAGCCGACAGCCAGCAAGCACCACGCTTGCACACGGTAAGGATCCTACATCTCTGATCAGCGTAAGGAGTTTCCAAATCCACCTCTATGGAGAAAAAATAAATGGAGCCAATTATTGTCTTTCAGTGGCAGTTTGTTAATGTCATATATGCAAGGTAGGATTTGGCTTTGCCAGCCCACCTTCGCTCTAACGTGTGTCTAAGCATTTGGAAGGGAAGCTGGCATCACTTACTGCTTTCTGAATACAGACCACCTGCAGACAGGCAGGAGAGCAGCTCACATTGGGGGTATGACTCTCCTGGGGGGAATTTGAAACCAAATATTAAAATTCTAGATAAGCCCAACACCGAACTGAACCATGCACACCAGTAGCCTCCAAATCAGCAGGAAAATATTTTAAACAATTCTACATCATAAAGAAAAGTAAGGGGAAGTTCCTCTCTGAATTAGTATTAAGAAATAACTGCATTTCTCATGAATAATGGGTTATTTTTACCTTACAGGCATTATGAATTATGTCACTGGACAGTTTTTCCTTTTCATACGAGTTGCTTGAAAGATTTGAAAACATTTGTGAGTCACCTTGTATAAGTCATATTTCATATAACTTTAAACACTGTCCTTAGTACAAGAAACAGCACACATAGGTAAATACATACATGAACACTAACATTTAACACTTTTGTAGGTGCTCATTAAAATGTGCCTTTGTACGAGAATTCTGGATATCACACTGAGAATGTTTCTGTTCCAGTAAGCAATAACACTAAAAACTTCCAACTTAAAGTTGGAACCGATGTACTACTTCACAGTTTACAAAGCCCTTATGATATCTCAAGAGAACCTCTTAACTCCCCAGTGAAATAGAACCCATTTCAGATTTCTACCATTTCATAGACAAGAAAACTGGTTCAGACAAGTTAAACAACTTGGCCAAGGTCACACAGGTTTAAATGGCAATGCTGACTCTTGAACTAAGGCATTTATCTTTCCAAATCCAAGACTATTCCATTAAAGAATGCTAGAAAGAAGGTGGGAGTGTTAGGAGAAAGGATATGCTAGTCACTAGAATACCAAGATCAATGTAAACACTACAACTGATGGAAATCATTTGAAGCTCAATGCAATTGCATCCATCTGTGGGATTGCAAAATGGTACCTGGTATGGATTTCTATGCCCAGCAAAAAATTTCTTTCAGATAAATCAGAAATAAAGATGTTTTTAGCCAAACAAAAACAAGATTCATTACCAGCACGAAAGCATTTTTAAAATCCTAAAAAGAAACATATCCCAGACAGAAACAAGAAATACAAGGAGAAATAAAAAGCACCAAAAAGGGTAATTTTGTGAATATATATAAACGAATATATGATATTGGCAATATCTTAAGGAATTTTAAAATGATATTGGCAATATCTTAAGGAATTTTAAAATTACGGAGAATAACAATTTATGACAAAAATAATGCGATCCGCATAAGAGGGGGAATGGAGTTAAAGTATTTTTAAGACCAAGAATTACTAGGAAAGTGGTAAAAGTAATAATTTTTACTAATTAGACTGTAATAAGTCAAAGATGGATGTTATAATTGCTAGGTTTGTCACCAAAAGAACAGTAAAATAATGTGTAACTGACATGTACATAACAAGTTTCTAGAAGAAAAAATCAATTACAAAAATTTAAGCCAAAATAAAGCAAGATAGAAGAAAAAAAGGAAGATAAAATAAGCAGAACTTATAGAAAGTAAATAGTAAGATGGTAAATAAAAACATAACTATATTAGACATAAATAGACAACACTCCAATTAAAAAATAAATTATCAGACTGGATAAAAACTGAAATATAAGAACACAAGAAGGCTGATAGAAAAACATAATCCATACAAGTGCTTAACAAAATATTGCTGGTGAGTTAACTCTTATCAGACAAAGCAGACTTTATGGCAAAACCACTACTAAGATTAAGATGGTGGCCTGATAAAGAATCAAACCATCAGGAACATTCAGCAGTTCTAAGCCTGTATGCACCCAGCAACTGTATGTGTGTGTGTGTGTGTGTGTGTGTGTGTGTATGTGTGTAGCAAAAATGGACAAAATTAAAAGGAAAAACAGAAAAATTCACAATCATAGTGATTCACAACCATACGTCTTTCAATAGCTGATAGAACAAGCAGACATAAAAATCTACACAACACAATTATCAAACCAACATAATTGACAAATTGACATACATGCCACCACCAACAACAGAAATCAAATTCTTTTCAAGGGCACATGGAATGTTTACCAGCATCAGCCATACATAAGTTTACAAAGCAAGCCTCAACAGATTTCAAGGACTGAAATCTTCAGGATGTATTATCTGACCACAGTGAAATCATGTTAGACATGAATAGCAGAGAAAAAGAGAGAACATTTTTTAAAAAATACAAAATCTGCAACTACTTGAAAATTAAAGAATGCACATCTAAATGTCCTTAGGTCAAACAAGAACTTGGAAGTCTTGTATTACCAAATGTCAAGATTTGTTATAAAGTTATATTACTTGTAAGAGTGTGGTATTGGCAATAAAGAAAAATATATGGAACAAAACAGAGGCTCAAAAACGGATCCACACACATCCAATCACTTGTTTAATGCGAAGAGGAACCTGCATGGCTTCGCAGAGGGAACCACCGCTGGGGCACTCACACATCCACCTGGAAACAATGTGTCAGATCCCTGCCTCACACCACGTAGTCACACACACAACAATCACTTTAGATGAACCTAACTGTGATGGATTAAGTCATGAAGCTTTTCAAAGAGGACAAAACCTTTGTGATCTTGGAGTAGACGAAGCTTTCTTAAACAAGACATGAAAAGTACAATAAACTTCTATTCAAGAAAAGATATTAGAATAGTGAAAAGGAAGACAGAACAAAAGAGGACAGTTGCAATTCCAATATCCATCAAAGACTTGGATCCAGAATATAGAAAAAATTACTTAATTAAAACTCTTATAAATCAATAAAGAAAATGAGAACATCCAACAGAAAAATGGGCAAAAGAGTTGAACAGACACTAAATGACCAAAAATCATGAGAAGATGTTCAACATTATTAGTCATCAGAGAAATGCAAATTAAACCACAGTATGGTACTACTGCATACGCATCAGAATGGCTCAAATGAAAAAGGCTGATGATATCAAGTCAGTCCTTGCTATACAGAAGAAAAGAAAAATTTCTAGGAAAAAAGAGAGGAGCTATATGTTACCAGGAAAATATAATCATCAGATTAAACCAAATACTTTTACCTATGTGGAATGTTAAAATATCTGTGTGTTTTAACCACCCCAATACACTCACTCATTTCCCCTAAGAAGAGTTATGGTTGGAACTTTAAAAATTTCTTTTTACACTCACAGAATAGTGGAGTTACAAGGGACTAGGAAGATTTGCTAAGTTCAAACTCTCATTTTATCGATGAGAAAACCAAAGCTCAGAGAGCGGAAGTCATTTGCCCAGAAAGGGGCCGTGTCAGATCAGCTCATGTGTTTTCTAAGTTTTTAAAGTTACATTGACCACACTCTGCTATAAAAGCTAATGCACATGTCATCATCTGAACACTGAAAGAAGAAACCAAGCTCACAGGCCCAAGAGGCGGAAGGCTACGGACCACTGAGCACCTGCACGCTCTCCTCGGAGGACTCAGCCCAGGCCCCACAGGCCCAAGGGTGCTTCAGGTCATGCATTCGAAGCACAGCAAGACCAGACAGCCCATCCCGGCTCTGGCAGCTTGCAGGGCTGGGTGGGAGCAAACAATTTGACTAGAACGTTTCGAGCTGCCTCCGACGCAGACAGCAAGACTGTCTCCCCAGTAATACAGATGGTGACAATAGGGGTGACAGTAGCAGTAAAATGAAACCCAAAGTCTTAGGAGTACCTCCCAGGCGCCAGCCCTGTTCTACGTTCCTTCCATATTTTAACTCAGCAAATCCTCCACACAGCAACCCTACTGAGGTAGAAACTATGACGATCTTTCTCATTTTTCAGACGAGGAAGCCACAAGATTACGTCAGTTGCTCAAGACTCCACATCAAGCCGGTGGTACAGCGAGGACTGCAGCCCAGGCCACCTGGCCCAGGGATGCAGATTCTCCGGGTCACCTGCCCCTGGATGCTGCGCAGCCAGGGCATTCAGCCCCGCGGAGAGCCCTCGGGCTGGAAATCACGCTGGTCCTTTCAGGCCGGGTTGACTTCCCAAGCCGATTTCGGGTCTTCCAGAGGGGCACCGTCCACCTTTAAAAATCACCAGGGCCTTGGACAGCAAGCCCAGCAGGGCCTCAGATCACAGCAGGCAGAGGGCGCAGACGAGGAGACCTGCGGGAAAAGGAGGCCAAGGTGACAAGTCTGGGTTTCGTTTCTCCACAGCTTAGGAGGTAAAGGGGCTCAAAGGCCCATTAACAGCAAACGGATCGCCAAGCCAACCTCGGCTTTATGGAGACATGACTACCGGAGCGACCTTTGATGAGTGTGTGAAGCTTAGCAACAGGTGTGCAGTTTCCTGGATGATAGCTCTGGCATGTCTGGTCTACTGACTTACTCAGGCATCAACTGGCTTTTATTTATTTACTTATTTTGAGTTGGAGTCTCACTCTATTGCCCAGGCTGGAGTGCGGTGGCCGGAAATACAGACACACGCTACCACGCCAGCTAATTTTTTAAAAAAATTATTGTAGATATGAGGTCTCACCATGTTGCCCAGGCTGGTCTCGAACCCATGGGCTCAGGCAAATGTCTCGCCTCGGCCTCTGGCAATCCTCTCTCCTTGGCCTCCTAGAATGGTGGGATGACAGGCTTGAACCACCGTGCCCGGCCCATCAACTGCTTTTGAAACACGACGTCAGGACTCTCTTTCCATGCTCCACTGCTACACGCTGCTCCGCATTGCCGCGTCTCACTCAGGCCCCTGACACTCAACTCGTACTCGGGCACATGAAGCAGGCCTCATTTGCCGGCTGGAAACCTGCAGACAGGGACAGCTGCACTCCAGGTGAAGGTGGATTATCCTGTGACAAGTTTTAACATCTATCTGCTACATGTATTTTTTTTTACTCTGGTAACTAGACTTCTATGTACCCATGTCTTCATTTTCTCTCGTTTCCAACCAGACTTTTCTATATCGGAACCATTGTAACATCTCAATCTCTTCATCTCCATCCTTTGTAAAGAATGTCCTCTTGGTTGACGCCTAGCACTCAAGAAGGCTGATATGAAATGGGTCGGGGGCAGGGGTGGTGAGGGGAGGAGAGAGCTGAAGCCAATCAGGAGTGCGTTGTACTCAGGAGTCTATGACTTGCGTTTCTTTCTCTTTCCAAGATACAGACAGCTGAAGTAAACCCCTGAGGGAGCACCTGTGAGCAAAGAAAAGGAGCTGACATCGGGTGCCAGGAAGCCAACTGCGCCGGGCTCCGACCCACGCCAGCTGTCCAAGGTGATAACTGTTCAGAACCACCGTGAGGATCCGGAAGCACAGGTTGGCTGATCATAAACTGCAGCTATAACTCAGCCTTTGTCTTGTCTCAAGGTCACTACATCTGCCCTTCAAAATCTGCCAGGCTGCAAGCAGAAGCCTGCCCTGCAGCGACACAGGCTTTGGGTTGAGAAGGTTTATTGATATTCTGGATATTTTTGTTTGTGGAACTGAGGAATGTCCTGGTATATTCATCTAGAAAAGAGTGCACATAATTTAAGCAGCTGATTATATAGGAAAAGAGCAGAAATGTAACACAAGACTAGTGAGTTTTTCTTTAGTCTGAATTACCCTAATTAAAAGTCTTTACTTAAGTAGAATACTTAACATATGTTATGAATACTAACATAAGCTCAGTCTAAATATAGTAATATGAGCTGGATCAATCAGGCAAGAAAAAGAAATCAAGCATATCCAAACTGGAAAAACTGGAAAATAAGAAATCAAACTATCTCTGTACACTGATGACATGATCTTACACTTAGAGAACCCCGAAGACTCCTGGACTTAATAAATGAATTCAGTAAAGTTTCAGGAAACAAAATCAACACAAACAAACCTTCTACACACCAATAGCGACCAGACTGAGAATCAAATCAAGAATTCAATTCCAATTACAATAGCAGCCAGAAAGCTAAAATGCCTAGGAATATATTTAACCAAGGAGATAAAATATCTCTACAAGGAGAACCACAAAACTCTGATAAAAGAAATTGCAGAGGACACATACAAATGGAGAAACATTCCTTGGTCATAGATTGGAAGAATCAACACTATTAAAATGGCCATATTACCCAAAGTAATCTACAGATTCAATGCAATCCCTACCAATGTCATTTTCCACAGAATTAGAAAAAACAATCCTAAAATTCACATAAAACCAAAGGAACCAGAATAGTCAAAGCAATCCTAAGCAAAAAGAACAAAGCTAGAGGCTTCACATTACCTGACTTCAAATTATACTCACAGGCTGTAGTAACCAAAACAGCATGGTACTGGAACAAGAACAGACATATGGACCAATGGAACAGAACAGAGACTCCAGAAATAAACCTAAATACCTGCAACCAATTGATCTTTGACAAAGTAGACAAAAATATACACTGGGGGTAGGACACTATTTGACAAATAGTGCTGGGAAAATTGGATAGCTACATGCAGAAAAGTAAAACTTGATCCCTATCGCGCCCCATACACAAAAATTAACTCAAGATGAATTAAAGACTTAAATGTCAGACCTGAAACCATAAAAATCCTAGAAGGAAACCTAGGAAAAACCCTTGTGGACATTGACCTAGGCAAAGAATGAATGGCTGAAACTTGAAAAACAAATGCAACTGAAGCAAAAATAAGTAAGTGGGACTTAAACTAAAAAGCATCTGTGCAGCAAAAGAAACCATCAACAGAGCAGAGAGGCAACCTACGGAATGGGAGAAGATACTCACAAACTACGTCTCACAAAGGACTAAAATCCAGAATCTACAAAGAACTCAAACAAATCAGCAAGGAAAAAGCAAATAACCCCATAAAAAAGTGGGCAAACAACATGAACAGACATCTCTCAAAATGGCCAACAAATATATGAAAAATGCTCAACATCACTCATGACCAGGGAAATGCAAATTAAAACCACAATGAGACACCACCTTACACTAGTCAGAATGGTCATTACTTAAAAATTTTAAAAAAACAAAAACAAAAACAGATGCTGGCACGGATGTGGAGAAAAGAGAACACTTACACACCGTTGTTGAGAGTGTAAATTAGCCCAACCTCTGTGGAAAGCGGCATGGAGGGTTCTCAAAGAACTAAAAGTAGATCTGCCATCTGATCCAGCAATCTTACTGCTAGGTGTCTACCCTAAGGGACAGACAGAGGTCATTGCGGAACCAAGAAACCTGCACCCACATGTTCATCGCAGCACAAGTCACAATTGCAAAGACGTGGAATCAACCTAATTGTTCACCAACCGATCAGTGGATAATGAAAATGTGACAGGTAGACACCACGGAATACCATGCCGCCGTAAAAAAGAGGGAAATCGTGTCCTTTGCGGCAACATGGACGGAGCTGGAGACCATCATCCTACCCGAACTGACTGAGAAACAGAAAACCAAACACCGCATGTTCTCACTCCTGTGTGGGAGCTGAACAGTCACAAAGACGGAAATCAAAGTCACTGGGGACACCAAGAAGGGGGGGGGCTTGGGTTCAGAAACCTCCTGTGGGGCACAAGGTTCACCACCGGGGTAGCGGACCACCTGAGACCCAGTCCCCGCCACGACACAACGTGTCCATGGAGCAAACACAAGTCTAAAATCCAAATACATAAATAATATGATGAGACGAAAATAATACAGTGAAAACCTTGGGCTGCTTGAACGCTTAGGAAGCAATAATACACAGCAGCTGCTCTGAAGGGCCCACTGTGTCCCAGAGCCCCGATCAGTGCTCCCAAACTTTCACACACAGGTAGACCATCCTGGGAGTTTGTTAAAATGCCAATTCTGAGCACTGGGGGGAAAATGGCAGATACACTGGAAGCAGGGTGTTCGGATCTTCCCTGAATCCCCACGTCCAGAGAAGCCAGGTAGCAAAACCCACAACTCACGGCCAATATCTTCTACGAAGTTAGGTGTCAAGGTATCCCCTTGAGCCTCCAGGTACCAGTGCAGAAAAACGCACCACACAGCCCATGACCTGTATGGCGTCAGCCTCTGTGCGGGGAGGCAGATGGGCAGCGGAGGCCAGAAGGACATAAGAACACAACGCAGAACAGCCGGTGGAGTCCCCGGGAAGCGCCGTGGGCCAGTCAGGGACAGTGCGAGCGCCAGCTGGGTTTGGCCTGTCCAAGCAGGACACGTGCAGGGAACCCAGGATGGAGCTGAGAGCCTCCTGCTGTCAGGCAGGTGCTCACATTCTACAGGAGTGGGAACTGGCCACCTGCGGCTGCCAAGCACCTGAGGTATGGCTGGGGGACTGAGGAGCGGCCTCTCAAAGAGTGTCAAGAAAAGCACTCCTTCCCTCCCTCGCAGCCAGGGACTGGCATGTCTGGGGAAGACCCGTGGGACAGAAAGGCTAAAGGGCGAACCTTCTCCTGCCCTTCCCCATGGCCTTCTTCAAGCAGAGCCCCCCAGTGTTGGAAGGAAGGTGCTCGCCTAGCCCTTCTCTGCGGCGGTCCCTTGCCTTCCCGGCCAAGAGCACTGGGCCAGTGGAGGAACAGCACCAAAACCAGGGAGAGAGGGGGACCAGGAGGCCCGGGAGGACCCGGAAGGCCTGGGAGGAATGGGAGACCACAGGGTGGCCGAGTTGGAGACTCTGAACAGGGAAGGCAAAAAGTCACAACTATTTCCCTTAAGGGAAGTCCTACTGGGGCAAGGAGAAATTGGTTTTGCGACTGCTCCACTCACCAGTACAGAAGTAAGACATTTTAAGAAAGAAATGAAATCAGTCCTAGAGGACCCACTAGAATTGGCTGGTCGAGTTAATCAATTCCTTAAGCCTCACATACATGCTTGGGTAAAACTAATGTCGGCTACGAATATTTTGCTTACTGGGGAAGAAAGAGGGATGACTAGGCGAGTGGCTTTGTCCGCCTGGGAACAACATCGTCCCCAGCCCCAGGTGAACAGCCTGCTGAACAGAAGCATCAGGATACTGACCCTAGATGGGACAATGATAGTCCAGGAGGTAGGGTAAGGATCCAAGACTGGAGGGAACCAATGGTTCAGGGCATTCGGAAATCCGCCCCAAGGTTTCAAGATGTTTCTGAGACTTTGTAATTCAGCAAAAAAAAAAAAAAAAGGGAGAAGACTCCCACAGATGTTTTTATGACTACTCAGGGGCCAGATGAAAAAATATTCTGGATTAGATCCAGAAAACCTTGCAGGACAAAAATTGTTAAAAGTAAACTTTGTAGCCGGGCTCGGTGGCTCAGCCTGTAATCCCGCGCCTTTGGGAGGCTGAGGTGAGTGGATTGCCTGAGCCCGTGGGTTCGAGACCCGCCTGGGCAGCAAGACCTCATCTCTACAATAAATCAAAAAATCAGCCGGGCGTGGTAGCGCTTGCCTGTAATTCCGGCTACTCGGAAGGCTGAGTCGGAAGGATCGCCGGAGCCCAGCAGGTCGAGGCTGCGGTGGCCGGAAGCGGCCACTGCACTCCAGTCTGGACAACAGAGTGAGACTCCAACTCAAAAAAAAAAAAAAAGTAAACTTTGTTACTAGAAGCTGGCCCAACGTTGCTAAAAAGTCACAAAAGCTAGAGGGATGAAATGAAAGGCCCGTTAAAGAGCTTGTGAGGAAAGCACAGAAGGCGTGTCACATAGAGGAAAAAAAGCAGAGGCAGAAAGCTCAAGTTATGATAAGCACGGTCAAAAAGGTGGTTCAGAAACAAAGGAACGGGAGGCCCCCGTGGAAGGGCTCCGAGGGCCAGAGAGGGTGAGCTAGAGAAAGAAGCAACCCCGACGGGAACGGGACAGGAAATTTTAATCCAAAGGAAACTTAAAAAGTTTGGGGGGCTTAATAAGATATTGTAAATTGTGGATTAAATATTATGCAACTGAAACTAGAGGCTTATATTCTAAACTATCAAAAGAGGCCCCAAACATTCTTAAGTGGACTGAAAAGAAAATTATCAAAAAAAACCCAACAAAACTTAAAGCAAGCCTTAATTACCACTCCTGTCCTAGTCCTCTCTTCCTTAGAAAAACCATTTTTAAAAGAATATATTTTGGCTATTTCCTCTACCCTATCCTCTCTTGGATTGAAAGGGCTTCTTGCTCGAAGCCCTCCTCCCGAATTTACAGCTCACCAGTCCCAACCCAGAGACTGGGTGCTGATCAAGTCCTGGAAGGAGACTGAGCTCCAGCCAAGCTGGGAAGGACCCTATCAAGCGCTTCTGGCAACTGCCACATGGACTGCTGAAAAAGGGTGGGCGCATCACACCCCCATCAAAAAAAAAAACAAAAACCACTAAAGAAAGTTACAGTACCAGAGAACACACCCATTAAATGGGAAGTGTCTCATACTGAACCACTGAAACTAAAATTCCTCTGTCCCTTTTCTCATAGCACTGCCAATTGCATTTCTTATCATATGTATGTTTATTGCTTTTATTGTTAACCATATTTGCAAGGGTCTTTTCAATCCTGAGCAACCATGGAAGCTTTGTTTACCTTAAAGGTATCACTAAATCTAACCATAGTAATAAACAAAAGCAAACGTTGGTTTATTATTAACATCACTAAATCTAACTTCCCAGTAACTATTAAATTTGATGCCTGTTCTGTCCTGTCATGAGGAAGTCTTCACGACCAAAGAAAATGATCTGTGGTTGGCAAATACCCTTGTTCTGATACCACTGCTGAAGATGGTTTAAAATGTATCAAAACAAGCCGGGCTCGGTGGCTCAGCCTGTAATCCCACGCCTTTGGGAGGCTGAGGTGAGTGGATTGCCTGAGCCCGCGGGTTCAAGACCCGCCTGGGCAGGCGAGACCTCATCTCTACGATAAAATTAAAAAAACTAGCCAGGCGTGGTAGCGCGCACCTATAATTCTGGCTACTCAGAAGGCTGAGGCGGAAGGATTGCCGGAGCCTAGCAGGTTGAGGCTGCCGGAGCGGCCACTGCACTCCAGTCTGGGCAACAGAGTGAGACTCTGACTAAAAAGAAAAAAAAAGTATCAAAACAGAATATGGGGGTGGGTCTTCCCTTGTGTTAGAAATGGCACTAATTTACTCACTCCAAATAACCCATACTGGGACTGGGCTGGTGTCTTTTGAACCACTCAATTTAGAAAATGGACAGCTCTAGGAAAAAAAAAGAAAGAAAGAAAGAAAAAGAAAAAGGAAAAAAACTCAAAAATAAATTCAGCTTATAAGAGGGGCTACTCCGCCTGGTTATCAACATTTACAGTGTAACCTGCTGTCATTAACAATAACCCAACCTCAACTCATTGACAGAGATCCTGTGATGCCTCGAAAACACGGGTTAGGAACAGCCATATCTGGACAGGACCCTCTAGGTGAATTCTGGAGAAAATTAACTGCAACGCCTCCAGCATCCTCACCGCCCATCAATACTACCCTAACCCCTAATCCAACCCCTTTACAGCTTTGGGAGTTAAACAGAACTAACCCCAAGAATGATCCTGGCAAGGTAATGATTACAAAAGCAAGAGACGTAAAAGGAACTTTGGAGATTAAGACAGGATATGGGGACACAAATGCCTGGGCTGAATGGATAAAACATACAGGAACAAGCCTTAACAAAAGTGGCTGTCATGCTTGTGCCACAGGGAGGCCACAGGCTCAAAGAGTCCCGTTCCCTGTTAACCGGAGCACAGACGCCGAAGGAATAAGGTGCCGGCTGGCTCGATATCAAGATAAGGACACACGGGGGAATGAGCAAGACTTGCCAACAGTCTCTCCCTGCTCTCCCTGCTCTCCGCCTGTATAGATGTCAGGTCCGAAGGTGAGTCCTTCCTTCTCCATAGGTAAGGCGAACCAATCACACCTCTTGTCTCTCCAGACAAGGGGATGATTTCATTGCTCCTGTGAAACCTGTGCCCATGTCCTTGATGCCTCTGGGTCAACTGAGGGCGACCACTCAGACTTAAGCATCCCTCAAGCGGGTGTTCCGTGGTACTGTGGAGGCAGGACAATTCGAGCCCTGTTGCCATCCAGTTTATGGAAACCTGTGCTGTGGTTTGACTGGCTATTCCACCCATCCTGCATTTCAAAACCCACCAGTAACTACTGAAAGAGTCAAGCAATCATTGCCTGGACCACCAGTACCCGGCTCATCTGACTTTAATGTGTATCTAGATGCTATAGGCGTCCCTAGGGAAGTCCCTAATAAATTCAAAGCTCGACACCAAATAGCTGCTGGACTTAGATCTCTCTATTGGTGGGTCACTATAAATAAGAATGTACACTGAATCAATTATACATATAATCAACAAAAATTTATTAACCACACTAGATATGCTATTACAACATTGCTGAACAATTTAATGCTACCAGTAGAATGACATAAAAATATCATATGGCCTTAGACATGATGCTAGCGGAAAAGGGGGGAGTCTGTGTCATGCTAGGAGGACAATGTCGCACTTCCCCCAAACTGGTCGGGGTCTCGTGTGTTAGGGTCTATCCGACCCTCCTCCTTCCTGCTCCCACTTGCCAGAGGGGAACACTTGGAAGTCCAAGTATATGAGAATTGGGACACCCCAAGAAAACAGCATGCCTTATGAATTGTCATCTGGAAAAATGGTAAGTGGCCCCCTGAACGTATTATCCAATACTATGGCCCAGCTACCTGGGCAGAAGATAGGTCTTGGGGCCACCGAACCCCCATTTACATGCTAAACCACATAATTCAATTGCAGGCAGTGGTTGAAATTATAACTAATGAAGCTGCATACCAGTCAAACAGCAAACCAAGATGTACAGTGCTATTTACCAAAACTGCCTAACCTTAGCTACTTGCTTGCTTCTTTTTTTTTTTTTTTTAAACTCTTAAATCCAAGGTTTATTAGACAAAGCAAAAACATTCATAATTAAAATATGGGCAAAATATTCAAATGTGAACAAAGAGAAAGGTCTGGAAATATTAACATCAAACAGTGCAGAATTAGTTAAGTTAAGGAGTATTAAACTGCTATTTTCATTTTATCATCTTTAGTCCCTTGTACAAGGTATATCCTAAGTATACATTAGTCAGATTTATCATGGAAGTGGAAGTAATGTGAGTAAAATGTATGTGGGAAGGGATGGCTTGTCTGACAGGACCCCTTGGGTATAAGTCTTAAAGATTTTTTATTGACACATAATATTTGTTTATATTGATATTTTGTTACATGCATATCATGTGCAGTGATCAAGTCAGGATACTCAGGGTATCCATTACCTCAAGTATTATATTTATCATTTCTATGTGCTCAGAACATTTCAAATCTTTTCTCCTAGCTATTTTGAAATGTATAATCTTGCTTGCTACTAAAAGAAAAATTTAACCTAAGCAACTGCTGCTTACAAATAGATGACGAGGGAAAGGTCATTTAAAAAGAAAAAAAATCACCAGATAAGAAAAATTGCTCATATCCCAGTCCAGATCTGGAGAGGCTGGGACCCCGGGAAATTATTTAGGGGATGGCTCTCAATTTGGGGGAATTTAAAACCCTCACGGTTGTTATACTCACAAGTTGGGGAATGTGTCTAATTCTGCCCTGTCTAGCCCTCTTCGTCGTAAGGACTGCCTCCCACCTCGCTGAGGCCTGGTCGAAAGGAAAACGGCAACAGCACATGTACCAATGTCATGGAAATACCAGCCCTTAAACCAAGGGGATGCTCTTCGGCCCTAAAATGCCCTGAGCATGTGAGGGGGGAATGACACAGGGGCAGGCAGGAGCCTTTCCAACACGTAAGAGACGAGGGCCTTCCCAGAACAGAAAAAGAATGTGTTAGTGAGAAAGTGACGAGCCGTAGTCAAGGTCTGAGTGCGCGTGAGTGACCCAGTGACCCAAGGTGCCATAAAACGCCCAGCCAGAGATGCAGGCTGCCATGGAAGGGAGACAAAGGGGCTAAAACGTACTAGAAGGCAGCGCCCCGCTGTGTTTGGGGCTCAGCCCTTGAACGGGAATCCGCTGGGCCCGTGCCAGCACGAGTAAACGCTGCTTCCTGGCAAAGAAGCCTCGGTGTCTCGTTTCTCTCTGTCAAGGATCCCGCCTCAGAGGAAGAGTCCCATGATACACGGAAGAGTTGCTGGTGGGAGGTTCTCCGCTGAGGTCCAGGTGCCGGGATCCAGCCCGCAAAGGCACCAGCCCGCAGAGTGCCAGACTGCCGCCCTGGCACAGGCCGCTTCTCTCATGGCATCTACTGGACCTTTTGAAGTCCAGCAAATGAACACTGCCATCGTGCCACAGGAGGCCCCGCTCCAGGCTGCTTCCCGGCTCTTTGGGCTTTCCCCAGTCACCACTGCTGCATAGCAAACGGCCTCAGCCTCGCTGCCCGGAGCAACAGCAGTCAGTCATCTTGCTCGAGTGTCTATGTGGTCAGAGATCGAGGGGGAGCCTGGAGCCTTCTCACCACAGCATCTGCTGGGCATGGCTCACTCACATGGCCAGCCCGGTGGCCCCAACTGTCACGAGCTGGAGCTCTTCAAGGCTGAAGACCACTCAGAGGACCCCTCCACACTGGTCTCTCAACACGCCGCCCAGGATTCCTCACCACAGGACAGCGGGCTGCCAAGAGCAAGAGCCTCAAGACAACCAGACAGAAGCCATGCACTTTTTATGACTTAGACTCAGAAGTCACATGGCACCGACTCTGCCGTGAGCGTACCCGAATCAAAGGTGGGAACCTAGATCCCACTCGCACAAGGCTAGGGTCAACATCACACCACAAAAAGAGCATGTGAGAAACAACACACTGTGGTGGCCGTCTCTGGGAATCACAGCCTGCCACACGCCCCCAAGGACCACGGGACACTTCATCCTATGCTCCCATCCAGGAAACCCCTTCGCTCAGAAGCCACAGGGCTGCCCAGACTCCCTCGGCCACACTCTCCTTGCCTGAGATGATTCCCGCCACAAAGTGCCTAGTTCTGGAACTGGGAAGGCTCAACCGCAATTTGGCTTCCTATGGGGTGTCTGGTCTCCACTAGGGATTCCCATACGTAAACACATTCCAGAAGCGACTTTCGATGAAGCGTGATGAATTTCGATGAAGCTTAATGCATGCCAAAAGAAAGTACATTTTTAAACTGAGAGCTCATTAACACAAGTAAATGCGTCTTTGGCAGGAGAAATGAAAGGAAATTCTGAGCTAACCCTCCAACTCTCCCCCAGATTAGTAAAACAAGGGTACATAGATGTGCACGAGCAGAGGAAGAAGCATTCCTTCGAGAAAAGCGACCGCTCACAGTGAAGACCCGCTGCCTCCTCCGCTGCCCCCAGGAGGCCAGAAGCACCAGGGTGGGCCAGCGAGGCCAAGACAGCCAGCCGGGCTGCCTCTCCCCAGCTCCTGGTGCTGGCTAGGACACCTTCCCAGCAGGGACAAGCACCCAGGGCTTCTCGTTCCGCGTGCCACTGAATTCCAGGGGAGCGCGGCCACGAGACAGAGGGAGCCCTTCCTCCATGGGCCCCACTCCGGGGTGGGATGGAGGCTTCCTCAGAGCAGCAGGCGGAGAGCGCGGGACTGGCGACTCCCACCCCAGCTTGCACCTGGGGCGGAGCCAGCCAGCAGACCGACCGACTGCCGCCCTGCAGTGGCCTGCTCTCGGCAGGAGTGTCCCTGAGAAGAGCAGGCCACCGTCCCTGGCTCCGTCTTCAGAAAAGGCGCCCCGAGGTCTTCCCGGGGGAGAGGCAGGCTGGGAGCCGACCGAACTCAGAAGCGCTCCCCAAAGGGACTGATTCTGTGGAACAAAGTGTAAGAGAGTCAAGCCTGGTTTCAAGCTCTCTTGAAAATGATGACGACTAGGAGGAGGGGGCAGCTCCATGAGAGCAATAAGCCAAACCACAGACCAGCGCGTTTGCTGGAGAGAACCAGGAAGAGACAACTGAGAAAACCCTCTGGCCTCAGAACAGACCCCAAAGGCCGGCCTCAAAAACGACACCCGCAAAGAGACTCCGATTTAATGAAAAGAGACTGGAGGACAACTGATGTCCCCAGGGCACCGTTGAAAACAACAGATTTGTCCATTGGCATTCCCAGAGGCTACCAGCTGGGAGAGACATCAACACAGGCCACGGCTTAAAGGAGAGGGACAGAGAAAGAGCCCCGCTAGCCATGGGCATCAGGGACCTGTGCACCGGGCTGTGCTCTCGGGGGAGCAGCCTCAGAGGCCTCACATGGCAGGGGAAATAGATGTTCACTAAAATAGCCCAGGCAAGGCACTCAGCAAATAAAGAAGCAACAACAGGCTCAGGGAAGATGGAGGGTGGGACTGGGGAAAAGGGGTGGGAGGGTTCAGAGCAGATGTCCAGAGTTGCTGCAATGTATTTTCTACAGTGTTTTCTCAGTTAGGAGACATGCAAAGAAGCAGGAAGTGTGACCCACACACGGGAGAAAACAGGCAACAGATATACCTCAGAGGGCCCAGATATTAGATCTAACAAAGGCTGCATTACATTTAAAAAACACCAGATAGGCATTTTGAAGATAAAGAGTACAATGACAGAAATAAAAATTCATGAACTTGAAGAGAGAGGCCTGCAGGTGATGCAACCGGAAGAACGGAGAGGAAAATAAGCAGAGTCTCAGAGAAAAGGGGGACACCACTCAGCACAGCATGCCTAGACAGGAGTGCCAGAAGGCAAGGAGGGAAAGACAAAAGTTCAAAGAAACAACCGCTCAAAACTCCCCAGATGTGACGGAACACATCCGACGACACATCCAAGGGGCTCAACGAAGTCCGGTAGGATAAATGCATATCCACACCCAGACACCTCGTAGCATAAACGTGGAAAGACAAAGAGAAACTTTTCAAAGGAAACAAGGCTTGGTTGAGTAACTTATGGCGTCCTGGTATAGGATCCTACGCCAGCATTCGTGTGGCATGCTGAGGCACGGCAACGTTTCATCCTGCTTCGTGACAAAAAGCAGGTTACACAACAGGGGTAGTGTACGTATTTTTGTAATAACAGACTTCGGTATACAGCATTTAGGACGTTAACTGTCAGTCAATGCAGAAGATGCGCGCCACGGAGGGCAGCTACTCTGGATTCTGTACCTGTTATTATGTTTACTTTCATCATCATCAATATGGATTTAGTAAGGGCGCATTAGCTATGTCATGAGCCATTTTAAATGTAATCAGGCCACACTGCTGCTGTCTGCAGAGTCTGTATCAATTCTTTCACGCAGGTCGTACGAATGCTCCAACCTGCTTCACCGGCCTGAAATGCTTCCTTAAGCCAGCTTCTTGGGCGGAGATTCTGATGCCGGTGTACTCCCAAGGACGGCGCTCCCTGCCCAGCGGCTGACTTCTGCGCCGCCCGAGAGCGGCCAGGCCTGGGCCCTCTTGCTCCGGAGCTCCCGTCACCAGCAGGCAGCAGGCAGGGCTGCTGGCTGCCAGCTACAGCAGGCCCTGCTGTGGTCACAGCCGCTGCTGCCACGTCAGCCTGGGTTTCTCCAGGAACTCGGTGGCTGCCCTCCCTAGCCCCTTCCCCTGCCCACCCTGGAAAGGCTCTCCTCTGAGGACACTTTCTTGGGCCTGGGAGGCCTGGCAAGCGCTGGTTGCTCTCTGTTGTCTTCTGACACTTCTGCTCAGGAGCACTAATGCCTGACTCCAGTGCTGGGCAGGAACAAGGCTCCTCCAGGGCCCCCTACCCGGCCGGCCTACATACTGGATCTCTGACCAAAACCCTGAGAGCCTCCCCGTACACTCTGATGTCCATTCCCTCTACTTAAACACCCAAGGAACACAGGGCCACAAGGTCAAAGAGTCATCCCACTGACCTCTCACAGCATGGTAAGGAAGACCTACGGTGAAATATTCTGTTTCCTGCTTGCTTACAGTACTGTTATTCCAATGGTATTGTCCTTTATTTGTTTCTCCCACCAAAATAATATATTCTAACGATTCATAGTTTAAATCAATTTAACAAGCTGGCCTAAAAGCCCAACTCATATCTGTATTTCTCTTGTGGGAAAAAAAGTATTCACCAATTGCTTATATAAATCAGCTATATTCAAAGCATTGTCCTCAGTGAACCTAACTGCACCAACTTTCCAAATAACTGCTCATAAATTTTTGGAACCTAACCCATTTTTAAAGAGAGGGACTTCCTGTACTTGAAGGCTATAAATGAATCCAGAAAACTCTAAGAGATTGCGGAGGAAGAAAATGTTACATTTGGGCAAACGTTAATAGATGAAAACATAATTAGCATTAGACCAATTCTTCTTTCAGCATTATGAATACAATATGCACAGCTATTCGTGCTAAAACATTATTCATAAGTGCTTTCAGTCCTAAGAAAGATTCCACAGTACACAGATGTTACACACTGAGATTCACAGACAGGCTCTCAGCCTCCCTCAATCTAACTTTTCTAAGAGTGTCTCCCAAAGATTGCCCATCACACTTACGTGTCTGCCACAATAATTAATAGCTATCTGTTATTCGTTCCACTTGCGGCTTGGCAGCAGAGATTGCATTACCAGATAAGCTCATTCTGATTCGAACACAGCCAAGGTAATTATGAAGTTCATGATACGGAGGCTCTTGGGGTCAGGGTGATGACGAATCCTCAGCTGAACTCACTGAAAAGTTAATGATCTCTGCGAGGGGAGTCAGCCTCATGCCCAGAAAAGCACATGAAAGTCCTCCTGCGTGGAGATATTCGGAGATTTTGGCTGTGCTGTTTTCCCTGAGTTGGATATTGGTGTAGCCCTGCACGTTGTAGCGATACTGTCTGCTAGTCCTGTCATTCCTTATGCAATACTAGGAGCAGTCTTTGACAAGCAGCAGCCCTGGCATAACGGAGGTGGACGCTCCGAGCCTCAGCCCCTCACCGGGTCCTGTTGCCTCCCATTCCCATGGGATTGGGCACACAGGTCCCAGCATCTGTCAGAAGGAGCCAGTGGTGTCGTGACACATCATTCCAGAACCTCACAGGATGGGCTTCATGTAGGAACCCCTCCCCATTCAAATGACACAATGCAACATTGTCCTGAGACACCACATAATCCTAAATCATAGAGACATACATGTGAGTCTACTTTTGCATGTCTGTAACATTAATCTATACGATTAAATGTGAAGGGAGATGTGGCATGTGATTGAAATTCAGCTGGAAGCCCAAGGCCAATTTTCTCAAAATGGAGAAAGGGACTCCAGAAGGAGAAGGCTTTCCCTGGGGGCAGGAATCCTATCACTTTTGCTTTCATACCCTGGGGGCCATAACACAGTCGGGGCAGACAGTAGGTGCTCAATAAAGCCAAATTTAAAGACACTCATTGCCCACTGCTCTGAACATAGCTTTGTGGTGTTTGGTGTTTGTTTGGTTTGGTCGGAGAAGGAAGAGAGAAGATGCCCTGGAAAAGACCTCTAGCCAGAAGTAACTAACAGTGGAAAAACCCCGTGAGGAACCTGGGAATGAGCAAGCGCAAGATTGCGTGGAAGGGACGGGACTTGTGAGGAACGCCCTGGCCAGCCCTATGCTTGCCAGCGTTCTTGCCAGCTTGGAAGACACAAGAATAGGAACAGAAATAACGACGCTGGGAACACCTCAAGCCTCTCCCTGGGTGGCCCGCCTTTCCCCAGCCAGAGCAAGGGGGGAGGCAATTCTCGGCGCCATCTTTCCCACAAGACTGAGGGCGCGTCTTCACATGGCTCATCTCTGAAAGCTCAAAACTACTTACGCTGGTTTGCATACGATAATTACGGACGTCATTAGCAAGCGCTCAGCGAGATTGCTCTTTCAGCCCTTAACCAGCTGAAAATTATGTGAGATTCCTCTTCAAAGGAAAATAAATATCCCCTAAATAGGCTCCCCTGCTTACAACGGAACACAGCAAAGCACAGCTTCCACGGGCTCCTGCAGCGAGATGTAAACTGGGTGCACAGCAATGAAGGAGAAACGGCTCTGACCTGAGAGCTGGGCGAAGCCGAGTCATCTCAGCTGCATCTGCTGCTGAAAGCCCAGAGCTGTTCAGATGCAGTTGACCCTTCAAGCCAGTATCTTTACTAAAGTTTGTAAAGGTAACAAGAACAACAACGAAAAAATACAGAAAAGCTGTGCATTCCTCACAAAGATGGAAGTGGACCATAAAATAAAACAAAGCACAGTGCCTGGGGCTACAAAGACCTTCCTTCGTTAACAGGTGAGCAGAAACATCAAATGTCATGCATGTGGTACATTAAGACCTTTCCTTTGCAGTTCAGGAAAGAAAATCGAAAACCGGTCCATTAATGAATAAAGAGGAGTTCTGAAATCAGTTTCACGAACTCTATCGAGTTCCAAACGCACAAGGCCTTCTTCCACTGTGGTCACGGAAGGGTCCGTGTCGGAGGGACACGGTGGGTGTATCTGGTAAGAAACCGAGCTGGAAGACAAGAGGCAACAGGCTCCCTCTGGGGCCGCAGAGGCGGAGCCCACCCACTCACCAGATGTCCGACTTCGCGTCACAGCCGCAGTGCTTCAGAGCCTCGGGGCTCATGTAATGCGGCGTGCCGGTGAAAGTCGTGGCCAGGTCACAGGATGCCGTCAGGAGGCGTGAGACTCCAAAGTCCCCTTGAAGCAAGAATGAACTGCTGTGGAAACTTTAAAACGACAAAAACCAGCCCCTGAAATGAACAACCCAGGGAGCGCCTGATTTGGTCATCTGATCATGCAATCGTTACCACTTTACAGGGGAAGAAAAGTAATACATCTGAAGTTACACCGTGCTGGGAAATTGCTTTAAAACAGAAGCTTTATAGGACAAAGAAGACTTTGAGCCAGTTGAGTGAATTATGTAAGCTAAGAGTCGTTATTTCTGGAGTTATGGAAAACTAGACAACTTGACGTGAAACGCTATTTCAATTCTGAATTAAATATACATCTGGAATATACTTTCCTGCATTTTTAACATACATATTTTTTAAAACCTTACCAATTTTAAGTAGATTATTTTTCAGAAATATATTCTTTGTCTTCAAGTCTCGATGAAGTATCCTCCTACAAAAGGCAGAAAAAGAATATCCAACCTTATGCAAACTAAAAAAATTTTGAATCGAAATATAGCTAATGTGCACAGTCTATTGATGTGATTTGCACGTGTATACATATTCCCACAGACACATCTTTCACTGTCTAAAGGCTACAAAGCCACAGCATTTTCTAGTTTCCCTGAGGAAATAGGAGTTTAAAATAAAGGCTTTAAGGGAACAGGAACACATACTTGGGAGAAAGGTGACAAGCTCTCAGCTGTTTGAATGGCCCAGAGTTTATGGTGTTCTTGTAGCATAATCCACACGGTGCCATATCCAGTAACCATGCCCTCAGCTGACAGATCCGTTTATAATCTACTATTACCCAAATGTTCAGGTTTTGTATATTTGTGAAAATAATGATGATATTTAATAATAGGTAACACTTACTGAATCTTACCATAAGCCAGCAATGTAAACTGTAAGTTAAAATCTGTTTCTGGAATTATGGACAACTAGGCAACTCAAAAACTCTTTGTAAAAACAAACAAAAAATCTTAACATGCTGAAGAAAGTACACGAATATCTTGACAGGCAGCTCACAAGAAAGTGAGACCCATCCCCCGAGGGCAACACAAAAAGAAGCTGCAAGTCAGAGCGAGCAGGGGTGGCTTCCCAGCGCCCCAGGGAACCATCCTGGCCTCAGCAGCGGACAGGCTGGCTCAGGTGGCCACACCGATACGAGTGCACGCCGGAGTCCATGCGATGTAGGGAGCAGTCTGAATCCTGCCTGTGGTCCATGTTTTAAGTGAAAGGACAACCTGGGAAACATTCACTCCCAAGCAAGCCAACAGGAAAGCCGACCTGTGTGGTCTGATCTCTGGGTGAGGAGAATGCCCTCCCTCGCACTTTGCGGCCATCCCTCCGCTTGCCCACCTTCGGGACTCCCACACGTCATAGCTGTGGGGCCTCCGAAACTCCCAGCCATGAAATCCCCATGGCAACCGGCTCTCGGCTGCTGACACCCTCCCGGGGCAGCCAGCAGCAGTCCACGTCAGCCAGCAGCCCCCAGATGACACACAATGAGATCAGACCCTGAGAGTTCCAGATCATCAAGGGGATACAAACCACGAAGTGCGTCTATTCTAAATGACTAAATCAGAAGGGAAGTAATAGTAAGCATGACGTGGAAACGCCAAAAAAAGATAACGCTGACTTGAGAAACAGCCAGACAGAACTTCTGGCAGGGGCGGGGGTTGGGTATTGAAATTAAAATCCCAAGCTGAAGGCCCCCGCCCTCACGTGCAGCTGGATCATCTCAGGCCGCATCAAATCCCCCACCCCTCCCTCCAGCTGTACAGAAAACACTGTGCAACGTAGACGGTGTCACACCTGGATAAAATGTGTTTCCTAGAAACAGCTCTCTGACAATATCAGAGGTCAGCGAGAGAAAACACAGGCCACCAGCACGTGAAGGACCAGGCCCCGCGGGGCAGAGGCACCCCAAGGGGAGCCCGACGCTTCCGAGGGGCTTTCCGCTCAGCACCAGCGCGTGCAGAATGCTACTAGAGCCCGTGGCACTCGGGCTGGGGAAACACCGCAATTCAGAGCCACGAGGACTTGAGGAACAACTTTTCTAGACAAAAGGGAGCAACAACCACAAAGGGAGTGAGTCTGGCACTGCGCAGACATCACCTGTGCGGCACCTGCCGACTCCTGAACGCGCAGGGGAAGATAAGGAGGGGAAGGCGGCTGCCGCGAGGGAAACCCGGCAGCCCCGGTCCAGCTGGAAGAAGCTTGGCGCCGCCATTTAATCCTGACAAGTAACAAGGAACCAATGGAAAAACCAACACCTCTTCTTGGACCCAGGAGAGAACAGGGGTCACAGGGCGAACCACTGCCCCTGAGTGGGAGAGGCAGACAGGAGAAGGCAGAACCACAGCCCAGCAGGCACGCCCACGGGGACCAGCGCGGGACAGGGAGGCCTGAGCACCGCTGACAAGCTGCGGGAGGCTGAGCGTGAGCACGTCTGGGGGCGAGAACTCCAGGGAGGTCATCACCAAGGCGCCCCCACGGCCTGTGAGCTTCACCTCCTGGAACCTGCCAGGCTCCCGCCTGAATGTCAAAGAAAGCCCCGCTGACGCCTCCAGCAGGGGAAAAGAAAAGGAACCATTCTGAGACCCTGTGCTTCTTGGCAAGGGCTGCCCTCAGGAGAAACTAGTTAACCACAGCCTGGCCTGTTGTGGTTTCATCAGAGCCCAGCTGATGTGGGGGAAGGGGAATACCCAACTCCAGGCCCTCTGCCCTCCCCGAATACTGACCCACCTCAGTGAGGGAAGGGGCCTGAGAGACACGATGAAGTGCACAGTCCAGAGGCACAGGCTCTCTAAAGACTGAGACCTACTCGCAGGACTACAGACACCTCCTCCCCACACTCACCACACATTACCAGAGGCCCAATTACAGCCAATATCCAGCTATCAAGAAAGAATTACAAGGCATACTAGAAGGCAAAAAAATATGATGTGAATCAGAATCAGACTCAGACATGACAAGGGTGTTGGAACTGTCCAACGGGGAATTTAAAACCACTGTGACTGCTGGGCTCGGTGGCTCAGCCTGTAATCCCACACCTTTGGGAGGCTGAGGTGAGTGGATTGCCTGAGCCCGCGGGTTCG
>NW_007240037.1:124047-124730 GCF_000164805.1 Carlito syrichta
GAAGCTGAGGCCCTTCTGTCTTTCACCTTTGCTGTTTGATACTGCTGAAGAATTCTGTGCAGTCGTGGAAGAAGAAAATGGCATGTTTATGTGAAGTACTCACAGTTAACCTGGAAATGTCATGGTTTATTTTTCCATTTTCCCACTATGCCACTTGGCCTTTTCTAACATATGCAAGGGTTAAACTCTGAAGCAGATCAAGAATGCTTTCTTTCACTTGGTTATAAGTTACTAGATATTGCTGAAGTGATAAATGATATAAGTATATCCACTCCTTATTTGATTTAGGATTATGCAATTTAGTGTTTAGACATAAGGTTTTTGAGAAGCACAAGTTTATAGTAGTTCATTATGAATTCATTATAGGTTCTAACACTTATCTGGGAGTTATGCAGGTCATTTATAACACTGTTTTCACTAACTTAGGACAAAGATTACGTTAAGGTTTTTACTTAATACTATAGTTAAAACTCTAAGTTAACGTTTATAGAGTAGGTTTTCACTGAACTCATAATATAATAATCAGACACTTTTATGACAGATCAGCTAAAACAGAAAGTAACCTTGAGGGGCCTGGGAAACATTACTAAAAGCTTCTTTTGAGTTCTCTTTAGAAACAAGCACTGCAAGATAAGAGAAAAGTAACGAGGACATCTGGACAAGGAGGCGATCACAGGACTCTG
>NW_007240038.1:0-402 GCF_000164805.1 Carlito syrichta
ACAGAGGACTGGAGGCAGACGCAAGAAAATGAAAGTTAAAAATGAACTTGGTGAAGCGTCCGGTTCTGGCCAAGAGGGGCTAAGCGCATGCTCCCGTCCCTCCCACAGATCATATGGAACACTCTGGATGAAATACAGAAGGCGGCCGGGCTCAGTGGCTCAGCCTGTAATCCCACGCTTTGGGAGGCCGAGGTGAGTGGCTTGCCTGAGCCCGCGGGTTCGAGACTTGCCTAGACCACTTGGTGAGACCCCCGTCTCTACAATAAAAAAAAAAGTTAGCCGGGCATGGTAGCACCTGCCTGTAATTCCAGCTCCTTGGAAGGCTGAGAAGGAAGGATCGCCAGAGCCCAGAAGATCGAGGCTGCGGTGGCCGGGAGTGGCCACTGCACTCCAGCCTGGGCG
>NW_007240039.1:0-8767 GCF_000164805.1 Carlito syrichta
GGACAGGGGCCCAGGCCCGCTCCCACCCCCCCTGCCGGGAAGGACACAGACCCACAACTCCCCCGACCCTGCTCCAAACCCTCGGGCTGGTGGCACCCAGCCCTGGCTCGCAGCCACCTGCAGGAAGGCCAGGCTGCCTGCCTCTGACTTTCCCTTGCTGTCTTGAAGTCAGGAGAGCACGCTCGGGTTCCCGCCTGTGAAGCTGCACACATGGGTTGCAGCTTTTTGGGCGTCGGATTTCAGCATGAGCTTCAGCCCAACCAGCCAGTGAGCGAACATGCCTGTTTCTGGTGTGCTGCGCCAGCCTTCCGCCTCAGCCTTCCAAGTAGCTGGAACTACAGGTGTGCGCCACCACGCCCAGCGAATTGTTTGATTTAAGATGAGGTCTTGTCAATTTGCCCAGATTGGTTTTGAACCCGCGGGCTCAGGTGATCCTCTCACCTTGGCCTCCCAAAGTGCTGGGATTACGGGCTGCGCCACTGCACCCAGGCAAGCCTGTGCTTTCCAATATCACAGACCAGGCTTCTCATCTCAGCCCTGCCCTTTCAGCTAGGTGGCCATGGGAAGTTAATTCACCTGTGTGGGCCTCAGTTTCCCCAGCCCTCAACGCTAGAGTTGGGAGGAGCTAGCTGCCCAGAGGGCGGTGGCAGGACCTGAGGGCAAGCACGAGGCCCTCCCTTTACCTGGCAGGCGGCGGGCGCTCTCCGGCAGCAGACGCTCATAGGTGTTGAACAGTCCCGCGTCGGAGACCACGATGGGGCAGTAGATGTCCACCAGCTCCTGCCCCTTCTTCACACTGACACCTGCAGGCACAAGAGCTGGCTGGGGATCTGTGAGGAGGAGGGCCCTTGGCCCCCATGGACCCGGGCCGGCCTGCGCCTCATCTCTCGGGTTTCTGTATTGCCTGTGGAGTGCCCGGGCCACTCTCAGACTGGGAATCTGGCAGGGTGGGCACCAGGGAATCTGCCGAGCGAGAGTCCTGAAGCATCTCAGCCTGTCCTGTGGTCACTTCTGTGTCGCCCACCCTTATTATCTCTGTCCACCCGCCCCAGCGTGTGTGGGCTCTGCCTTTCCTTTCACCAAAGTCCCGGACCAAGTTCACAGGCTGAAGCCATTCAGAGGGAAACCCAGACCCTGCGTCCCCGCTGCCAGAGTTCTTCCTTTAAATCCCTCCAAGGACGCCTCAGCCTGTATAAGGAAACCTCCAAAGTTTTATAGCAGCCTGGATGGCGTGGTTCCTGTGTGTCCAGTCTCATCTCTGGCCACTGTCACTAGGCAGAAAACATATCAAACAGCTAAGAGTCAACTGTCTTTCGGCCTCCGAGAACAGAAGATTCTCCTAGTTCATCTTCATTCTCCAGTTGCCTGAAAATTACCCCCCTTTAGACCCCCATGCCTTTGCACATGCAGGTCTCCCTCCCTGGGATAGTCTCCCTGACGTTGTCTGCTTGCCAACTTCATCTCACCCTTACGACCTGGCTCAAACACCTCTGCCTCCACGAGTTGTCCCTGTCCCACCATACCGTATGGGACCTCCATCCTTAGTATATGCCTCCATATGGCACATAAATTAAGTTGCAGTGATTTTCCCTAGGAGGCTAGAACCTTACCGAGACAGAGACTCATTTATTTTTTTACCATTTATGTTTTGTTTTTTGAATTGGGGTCTCACTGTCGCCCAGGCAGTGACAGTGACTTGATCGTGGCTCACCACAGCCTTGACCTCCTGGGCTCCAGTGACCCTTCCCCCTCAGCCTCCCAAGTAGCCTGAATTGACGCACGCCACCACAGCTGGTTAATCTTTTTTTTGTAGAGATGAGGTCTTGCTATGTTACCTAGGTTGGTCTTGGGCTCAAGCAATCCTGGGCTCAAGCAATCCTCCTGGGCTCAAGCAATCCTCCTGCCTCAGCTTCTGAAAATGCTGGGATTAGGCCTCATGTATATTTTATCTCCAACTTTTAAGATGTGGGGTACAACTCAGGATTAGGTATACAAGCGGTCATCATACAGGTAGAGTTTGGGTCTCGCTTGGGTCCCCACTTTGCCTGGTTTGAGATCAGGTGCCCTTGTTGATGTCGTGTCCCCCTCCCTCCCCCCACCCCCGCATCGCCAACATTTAATACCTCGTGCGTGGGAAACAGATAAATATATTCTGGACTGAATTTAATTGGGCTGATAAACCTACCCTGCTTCCTGGACCTCTTTCAGCTGGAAGGAGACTTTGCTCACAAACATCACAGAAAACCTTGCCCAGCTGACAGCCACCTCCCTCTTATCACCTGGCAGCTTCTTGGTCCCTTCTACAAGATCACTGACAGCCTTTTCGCCTTTTTTTATTTTATGCTGGGCCCTGCCACTCCACACCTCCCTCTCCTTCGGCAAATCCATGTTCCCATCAGTCCTGTTTTCTCAGGCCAGCCTCTTTTTGAACCCCTTCCTGATGCTTTTTTCTTAGAGGCAGGGTCTTGCTGCGTCCCCCAGGCTGGAGTGTCATGGTGTGATCATGGCTCACTCACTGCAGCCTCAAACTCCTGGGCTCAAGCAATCCTCCTGCCTCAGCCTACCCAAGTAGCTGGGACTATAAGTGCATATCACAACGCCTGGCTAATTTTTCGTTTTTTTGTAGAGACAGGGTCTTGCGAGGTTGTCTAAGCTGGTCTCGAACTCCTGACCTCAAGCAATCCTCCTACCTCAGCCTCCCAAAGTGTTTGGATGACAGGTGTGAGCCATAGCGCCTGGCCCTGATGCTTCTCTTAGCGCCCTCTAGTCATCGATAGCCTGTTCTGTTTAACAAAGTCCTTCCTTGAGCAGACCCTCTCTTCAAAGAACTCATTCATACTGGGATTTTGAGTCTCTACGTGGGTTCAGCCAGGATAATGAGGTTCTGGGTCCTACTCTGCCAGTTACAGATGGAGGGCAGAACCGCCTGCTGGCCTCCGTATGGCCCCGTGGCATGCCTAGGTTACTCATCCGCTCCATCAACCCCTGGACATGCACATATTGAGCCCTAGAACGTGCTAAGATCTACAGACACGAAGATAAAAAAGACGCGGCCCCTACACTCTAAGGCACAGATTACTGGGCAGATGCTTTTATCTATTGAATGAATGATGCAATTCTGTTCTTTGGACCATGCAATCCTTCATCTTTCCTGCGTCCTTTTTTACCTCTAGACTGTCCCTGGCCCCTGCTCGGGGACAGATTCCGGCCTTTAGATGCCACTCAGGGCCCCTGAAGCACAGCGCAGGGCTCTCACCACAGGCTCTCCCAGCCGAGTCCAGCAACACATGCTGCACTGCAGCCTTTGTGAGGACAGCACCCCCGGCTCGCTGGATCACAGGGATGGTGTGGAAGGCGATCTCACTGGAACCCCCTCGGGGATAAAAGGCCCCTTTCAGGTAGTGGTCAACGATCAGAGCGTGCATGGAGAAGGTGCTGTGGCTGGGGGTCACGCCTGCAGAAGGAAAAGCGGGATCAGCAGGCAAGAGCAGCACTCAGCCTCCCAGGAAGGAACGTGGATTCGCGTGAGACGATGCTCAGCCAAATCCATCTGAGGATCCAAACGCTCAGGGTTCCAGAGAGCGAAGGGCCGTTTCCATCCAAACTTGGGTACCTGAGAGATCATAGGGCCAATGGGAATATCCTCCCTGCAGAGTGCCAAGCTGCCAAGGGAGGACAGAGTTGGCTGAACTGAAAAATCAGCCAGGGTATGAATGAAGGGGATTTCTATGCAGAGTCCAGCAGGTGCCAGACTCCTCGCCCATAAGCTCTGAGGGGCTTGGGCTTCACATGGCTCCGTGTCAGCCAGGCAGACAGGAGAAGAAAGACTGCGAGCCAGGTGGGCAGCACCGCCACCACTGTAAGGCCAGCACCCACCGTAAGTGGGGAAGATGTAGCTGAGTACCGCCTGGAGCTCAGGAGAGGCCCCCAGCTGCTGCAGGACCTCAGCCAGACTCTGGGTGGACGCGCGAAGGAATGGGGAGAACCGAGTCAGCAGCCCACACTTGTCGAGAAGCTGAGCCACAGGCAACGGGAGGAGCTTCAGCAGGATGGCGTGGGCTGCGCTGCTGGATACCACCTGGGGAAGAATGAGCCATGGGGGACAGGCCACATTTCTGGAACTGCTTGACAGAACCACGATTCCCACAGCCTACGCCAGCAATACTTTCCCCTGGCTGAATGGTGCTGAATTTGGAATTTAAAATCTGTGCTCTGTGAGTTTTTCCCAGTGTATCTCAGATGAATCCTTTTCAGTTTTTTAGCTTCCTGCTCAAATTCCTTTTTAAAAATCCCAGTCTGTTCTCAGGCAAAGTAAAAGGATTAGTAATCTGAGATTCCATGGTAATCAGACTAGGCCAGGCTCGGTGGCTCAGCCTGTCATCCCAGCACTTTGGGAGGCCGAGGCGAGTGGATTGCCTGAACCTGCAGGTTCGAGACCCACCCGGGCAACTTGGTAAGACCTCATCTCTACAATAAATCAAAAGCTAGCCGCACGTGGTAGCATGTGCCTGTAGTTCCGGTTACTCGAAAGGCTGAGGCAGAAGGATCGCCTGAGCCCAGCAGCTTGACGCTGGGGTGGCCGTGAGCACGCCACGACACTCCAACCTGGGCAACAGAGTGAGACTCCAACTCAAAAAAAAAAAAAGAAAGCAGACTAGTCAGAGAGGAGAGCAGGGCGCCCCTAGAGGCCACCGTGAGAGCGGCGGCTGCGGAGCCAAGGCTGCAAGGACAGCACCTGGCTGGGCAGGGAGGGACTTCGGAGGGGCCAAGTTCAAGACAGATGCACAGCACCTCCCTTCCTGCCTCCCCTACTCTACTCACTGTCCCCCGGCCACCCCACTAAGAGCGAAGGTTCACCTTGTTGGGAATAAACTGTGGGTCCCCGGCATGTCCACGTTACCTGAACCATCTTTATATACTTATCAATGGTGGCTTCTTCCCGCGGAAACTTCTCCTTGAGGCCCTGGACGTAGGCTTTCTTCCCACTGTACATGGGGAACTCCTTTCGGCCATCGGGCCCTTCTAGTACCATGATGTCAAAAGGAGAGGACAGGGTAGCCCAGTCCAACTGCCCTTCCGTGATCTGGTCCAAGACAAAACGGCCAGGGCTGCCCTCCTGCATCTGCCCTATATAATGGATTCCTGTGAAGAGACAGGAAACCAGGTGGCAAAGAGACTGAGGCCCGGAGAGGGGACTGAGAAAGACAGGTGTGGGGGGTTATCTGGCCTGGCCAAGTCCACACCCCAAAGGGGCTGCCCCCTTCCTATGGGAAAGGCGTCACAGCAGAAACCACCAGACCCCTGCCCAGTTCCGCTCCCAGTGGAGATGGCTGTCAGTACCCAGAGAAAAGATGGCACTCCACAACCATAAAAATGCCCAGTGTCATCCCACAAGGGCTGTTCCAAGCCTTCTCAAGATACAGCATGCTCCCAACCCTCTTCCACACCATCCTTACCTGTGTCAAATTCAAGGCCGTTCTTTCCGAAGGTGTGGCAGCAGCCCCCTGCCTTGGTATGTTGTTCCAGCACCAGGACGCGCTTGCCGGCTTTAGCCAGAATCGCCGCCGCGGCCAGGCCCCCAAAGCCGCTGCCAATCACCACCACATCCAGCTTCTCTGGCACTTGACTGACTGAGAAAGCTGCAGCAGAAGGGGTGGGGCGGAGGGTGGGCTTCTCAGGTGGGGGCAGGGAGATGCAAAGATAAGAAACCAAAGATGACTTGTCCAGCTTGTACAGGGCAGGAAATCTCTACAGCAGTTGGGCACGGAGCTCTCTGCTAAGATGTCTCAAACACTCTACCTGGGAAGTCTCAGGACCAGCCAGGCAGATGAAACAAGGTGATCTGGTTTGATCTGAGCTGACTAACCACAACATACCTGGGGCTTTTCCCTCCTTTCAAAGAAAGCAGGAATCAGTAAACTACTTATAGGAACAGAAACAAAGCTGACAAGCTAAGAAACCGCACAGAGAGGAGCGGGCCAGGGAAGGAAGAAAACAAGGGGGTGGGGCGTGGGGGAAGAATGCTGTGGGCCAGACTGCTGGCTCCTGAAACTGTCTATTCACAAGCTGGGCTTCTTTGGAAGATGAAAGGTCTGCAGGCGCCAGCAGAGCGCTGGGTCTTATGACAGCTCTTCCGCATCCTGATGGAGAGAGGCTTGGGCAGGACAGAGCCGCACAGAGAAATCACAGCACAAGCCCCTCACGCTGGAGAAGTCAGAAGCCGGGAGGCAGTGCTAGGCAGGGCAGGACCTTAACAGAAGACTAAACTGGACAGTACGTGGTGCTATCTGGGCACTTTCAACACCAAATCTGTTCCTTAAAAATCACGGTTAGCTGGGTATGGTGGCTCACGCCTGCAATCCCAGACTTTGGGAGGCCGAGGTAAGAGGACTGCCTGAGCCCACGGGTTCGAGACCAGCCTGGGCAACAGGGTGAGACCTTGTCTCCACAATTTAAAAAAATAAAAATTTAGCCGGGTGTGGTGGCACACACCTGTGGTTCCAGCTACTTGGAAGGATAGCCTGAGCCGAGCACGTCAAGGCTGTGGTGGCTGTGAGTGTGCCTTTGCACTCCAGTCTGGGCGACAGAGTGAGACTCCGACTCAAAACAAATAAATAAATACACATCATTGCTGAAGAACTGGGATTTGGAATTTTTCAAGCTGCAAGAGAACTCAGCAAGTTGCCTACTTCTCAAAAGTTTTTAGAAAGCCCCATCATGAAAAAGAAACGTTTTATACAACTCAGAACATATTATGTAAGTATGTAATACAAATATGTCCAACAGGAGTTTCACAATGCAATACTTCCTGAAACTATATGTGATGCTCTCAGATACTTTCTAGTCTGCTGCATTTAATAATGCTAGTTGCAACCCACTAAGTGTATTTAATAACCTACAAATACATCTCAATCTGGTTTGAAAAGCAGTTAAACTAGTCATCTCATTTTAGTGCAGCCCAGATAGGTGTAGAAACTTTGATCTCCGAAGTCCGGACGATTAATTCTTTCTCTTGGAACAGTATTGTCTCCAATTGTGTCCCAAGACGTGTCACAGAATTCTAAAATTTACAAGTGAGAGGGACTCTGGAGATCAAACTGGTGATCCATTTGTTTTTGTTTTTGAGTTGGAGTCTCACTCTGTCACTCAGGCTGAAGTGCAGTGGCACGCTCACAGCCACCGCAGCCTCCACCTGCTGGGCTCAGGCCATCTTTCTGCCTCAGCCTTCCAAGTAGCTCGAACTACAGGCCCGCGCCACCATGCCCGGCTATTTTTTTGATTTATTTGAAATGAGGTCTCGCCAAGTTGTCCGGGCTGGTCTTGTACCCCTGCACTCGGGCAATCCTCTTACCTCGGCCTCCCAAAGTGCTGGGATGACAGGCGTGAGCCACTGTGCCTGGCAAAATATATTTTAAAGATGAGAGCAGGGAGCATGCTCTGAGCCTGAGGCAGGCACCCTATTGAACCTCCGTCAAAGTTTTGGAATCAGAGTTCAGTCCTGTGAGTTGGAGCTTGCATAATCTGTTAAATCACATAATGGGCAAAACAAAATTTCCTATGCAAATCGCGAGAGACTGCCTGCTGTGCAGCTCCTCTGCCCCAAAGTCGGAGGGTACGAGAGAAAGTTAAGGTCCCGAACCAAGTAGAGGAAAGGTCTTTCTTATCTGCCCGTGAGCTGCGGAAATAAGCACGTGGCAGGCCCAGGACTGGGCTACGCCAAGACCTTGGCACACCAAGCATCGCACCCGTGCCCTTGGGCTACTCTCCCGGGCAAAGGCCCTTGCTAGTGGTGGGCACTAAAACCGGGCGCCTGCAGGTGCCGAGAAGCCCTCCCAGCACTTTCCCTGTGGGGAAACTGAGGCCCGGGTCCGGCGGCGCCTCGCCCTGCTGGGATGGGAACGCAACCCGGTGAGCATGTACAACTCAGTGCAGCCCAGCACTCAGGGTGCCTCCTGCTACCTTGTTTGAGAACCTTCTTCCTGGCCTCTCTGTCGGTCACTAGGGGCGCTGGCGGACGCCGGGCATCCTCGGAGAAGGGGTTCAGGGAGCTGCCGGCGAACAGCCCCAGGTAGACTTTGCGGAGGACCGCCAGGAGAAGCACGGCCAGCAGCAGCACCAGCGAAAGCCACATCGCGCCGGTGTCGGGAAGCGGGTCCGCTCCGACGGTGCTCAGCCTCAAGGACCGCAGCTCCGCCCGGCTCGTTCGCCTCCCGGGTCAGGAGGCTGGGCGGACTTTGAACCTGATCGGGCTGCCGACGAGGAGCAATGACCGGGCGCGGTCTAGGCGCCTCGAGTCGGAGCAAAGCTCCCATTGACTCCCGGGAAGTGTAGTTCTCGGGGCCGGGAGAGGTTGCCCGGGCGACGCTTCGCACAAGGAGCAATGACCGAGCGCGGATTGGCCCTCTAGGCGCCTCGTGCTTTCTTGCCGGAGTTCCCGTTGCCTGCCGGGAAGTGTAGTTCTCGGGGCCGGGAGGGCCCGCTCGGGAGACGCTTCGCGCATGCGCGCGTCAGGACCACGACGGGCTGGGGGTGCCCGGGTGGGAAAGCTCAGGGTCACGTCGGGCACGCGTCCGGCGAGCCGCCGCGGGGCCGAACGGGGCCGAGTTGCAGGGCTGAGAGAGAACCACCCCCCCCCCGGGAGACGGAGAGCGGGCTCTGACCCCGGCTCTGCTCCGCCCGCGGCCCCCTCCCCGTTCCGAGTGGCGCGAAGTCTGAGTCGGAGTCCCCCCACGGCCGCCGTCCGGGTCCCCAACCGTACCCCCGCTCG
>NW_007240039.1:9391-9967 GCF_000164805.1 Carlito syrichta
CGGAGGCCGCGGAGGAGGAGGCGGCGGCGAGGGGCGCGGACGCTTGGCCCCCGAGGCCGCCGCGAGAGACCTGGCTCGGGGCGGGGCGACCGGGGACACTGCCCTCCCCCCAGGAGGACAGCGAGCCGTGCGGCCAGTCCCCCGCCAGGAGCCAGCCCTCCTCTTAGGGTTCACGGCCAAAGCCCCCAGGCGGAGAACCGGCAGCCAGTGCTTGGGGAATCCGCATCCCATTCCCAACAGCGGAGGGGTGACCTCCCAGAGAGGCCACCTCCTGCCTTCGTCACCCCAGGCTAGGGAGTGTGATGTCAGCTGTGTGCCGGCCGTCTGCTTCCTTGGGACCCGGGTTGTTGTTATTCTTTTTTGAGTCGGAGTCTCACTCTGTCGCCCAGGCTGGAGTGCTGGAGCTTAGTGACATACTCACGGCCACCCCAGCGTGACCTGCTGGGCCCCAGCCTTCCAAGTAGCCGGAGCTACAGGCACGTGCCACCACACCCAGCTAAGGTTTTTTGATTTATCGTAGAGAGGAGGTCTCGCCAAGTTGCCCGGGCTGGTCTCGAACCCGCGGGCTCAGGCAAT
>NW_007240039.1:9987-13952 GCF_000164805.1 Carlito syrichta
TTTTTTTTTTTTTTTTTTTTTTTGAGTCGGGGTCTCACTCCATCACTCAGGCCAGAGCGTAGTGACGCAGTCCCGGCTACTGCAGCCTCAACCTGCTGGGCTTAAGCAACTGCCTCGACCTCCTGCGTACCTGGGACTATAAGTACACACCACCATGCCCAGCTAATTTATTTTGTTGTGGAGATGAGGTCTCACCATGTGGCCCAGGCTGGTCTTGAACTCCTGGGCTCAAGCAGGCCTGTCACCTCGGCCTCCTAAAGTGCCAGGATAACAGGCATGAGCCACCACACCTGGCCAGGATTTGGGTTTTTTTCATGTGACAAGTGTCTGGGATGTCCAGTTCCCCCATGATGATGTATGAGCCTTGTCTAGTCCTTCTCCTGAGGCAGGCGATAACAGACGAAAGACTTTGAGTTGGTCAGGCAGCCACCACATGTATAATATTAGCGATAACTGAGGAAGGTTAGGATGTCGTGTTGCATTTTGAGTTTCTTCCTGGTAGGAACCAGGTCTGGTTTTTTGGGTTTTTTTGTTTTGAGTTGGAGTCTCACTCTGTCACCCAGGTTGGAGGCTGGAGGGCAGTGGCATGCTCTCACAGATACCACAGTCTCAACTTGCTGGGCTCAGGTGATCCTTCTGCCTCAGCTTTCCAAATAGCTGGAACTACAGCCACGTGCTATCACGCTGGGCTAATTTTTTTGATTTATTGTAGAGACGAGGTCTTGCCAAGTTGCCCAGGCTGGTCTCGAACCCCTGAGGTCTAATAATCCCCCAGACCGAGCCAGTGTCTGAGACCTAAGCAAAGCATGAGCACTTCAGTGAAGTCCACCCACCAAGGTGCCACCTATTCTCACCCCTTTGATAAGCTGTCGTAGGTCCCAGTAACTTCACTGTCAGAAACACCCCCACTTGGAGTGAGTTTGCTGCCTTTTGGACACAGAATCCAGCCCTTGCATGGTCCCCTTCTTTCCAGCCAGTGCCATGGGTATTAAGAGGCGGGCGTTTGACTGAGGAAACTTGTTTATTCAGAATAAATTCACAGCGGCTTAAAGATTTTTCAAGTTAGCCAGGCTCGGTGGCTCAGCCTGTAACCCCGCGCCTTTGGGAGGCTGAGGTGAGTGGATTGCCTGAGCCCACGGGTTCGAGACCCACCTGGGCAGGCGAGACCTCATCTCTACAATAAATCAAAAAATTAGCTGGACGTGGTAGCGCATGCCTGTAATTCCGGCTACTCGGAAGGCTGAGGCGGAAGGATCGCTGGAGCCCAGCAGGTCGAGGCTGCGGTGACCGGGAGCGACCACTGCACTCCACTCTGGGCAACAGAGTGAGACTCCAACTCAAAAACAAAAAAAAAAGATTTTTCAAGTAGTTTGTCAACAGAGGCATTACTGAATGATGAAACCGGTTTTCTTTTTCAATTTTTGTTTTCTTCTGGGCAGAGTCGAGGCTTCAAAGACCTCTGGGACTTCCTTCATTGCTCACAGAAGCCTCCTGCACCCTCGTGATGGCACAGAGGGACTATTTTCTTATTCTTGGTCTGAATGACTGCCAAGGAAGAAGGCAAAGGTGGAACAGTTGGATCTCTGGCTCTTCCCATGGCTTCTGATCTCAGGTCTTATTAGCCCCCTTCTGGGCTCAAGGACAAAGTTCCCGGAAACAATTAATTTTGAGTCATGAATGAAAAAACTTGCTCCTTCCATAATGAGGAAGAATTAAGAGATGTAAAGGTAAGCATGCACTCCTATTTACGAAAAAAGGTGTTGGTTTGGGATAGTAAGACAGAAAACACATCAAGAGAATGTGGACTGGCCTGGGCAATACAGCGAGACCTCATTTCTAGAAAAACATTAAAACCTAGCCAGGCACATTGGGGCATGCCTGTTGTCTCAGCTACTCAGGAGACTGAGGTCACAGGATTGCTTGAGCCCAGGATTGCGAGGCTGCAGTGAGCTATTACATCACTCCATCTGGGTGAGGGAGACCCTGTCTCAGAGAGAGAGAGAAAAAATGAGAATGAGAGGGAGGAGCTTTAAAAATATTTAAGAAAACCCCGTATTATGGTTCTCTGTTATATAAAAAGGAACTTTTTTGTACCCATTTTGTTTTCACTTTGCTTGGGTAAGAGGGAGAAGTTCAATGAGGAATCACCCAAGAAATCTGTGTGTCCTGGGTTTTTGGATAATTTGCTTTACTGGCCCCTCCCTGTGCATGCCTACCTGCCTTTGCTGGTCATTCTCAGAACTTTGGGCTCTGTGTGATATGTTTTTGTGTGAGCCTGGCAGCTAACTTGCATTCCTTCCCTTTCACCCTGCCTTACCCAGCAGTGGTCGTGAAAAGTAGAGCCTGTGGGATTCAGTGGGCAGATGGGGAAAAGTCCTTGCTGTGGGACTCCGGGAAGGTTACGATGGTGAACTGTTCTTCCAGAGGAAGTCTTTGTGTGCTGGAGGGGACTGAGGAGAGGGAAAGGAAGGATGCAGTGAATCCTGAGTATATAGATACTTGCAGGGAGTTGTTTAGCATGATAAATCACCAAATATTTTTGAGATAAAATTTCACTTCTTTTTTGAGTCAGAGTTTCACTCTGTCTCCCAGGCTGGAGTGCAGTGGCACGTTCACGGCCACCACAGCCTCCATCTGCTGGGCTCAGGCGAAACTTCCACTTCAGCCTTCCAAGTAGCTGAAACTACAGGCGCACGCCACCTCGCCTGGCTAATTATTTTTTTGTGTATTGTAGAGACGAAGTCTTACCAAGTTGCCCAGGCTGGTCTTGAACCCGTGGGCTCAGCCAGTCCTCTCACCTCACCCTCCCAAAGTGCTGGAATTACAGGTGTGAGCCACCACACCCAGCTGAGATAAAATTTCAATAAAAGTCAGAGACAAACATTTTATGTCTAGTACGGTGCTAATGGGTGTGGGAAACATTAAAGAAATAAAGAGAAGGTCCCCATGCAGGCCTTTTGCACAGGAACTTGTGCTATATACAGCTATGGGACTTAGGGTCTTAGGAAGTGAGACACTATTGTAGCCCCAGGTGGCAAGGTAGGCAACTTTGAGGAGGTGGAACTATCCTGAAGGGACCAGAGGACATAGAGAAGGTGGAGGTGAGGCTGTGTTCTGGAATAGAACCACTTGAGTCAAGGGATGGAAATGGGGAGTGGAACTGCAGCAGGTGTGTTTGCTGGATTGCAGTTGGAAGTAATTGTGAAGCCAGTCATGAGGAGTTTCCTCAGCTCTCCCATAACTGTGTTTTCTCCTCCATTCTTGCAGCTGAAACATAAAGAAATCAAAGCTCAATTAAGAAATGTTAACCGGTAAAATTAGGCAAGAGGATTAGAGTAACAGGATGATCTGGGACTCCCAGGCCTTGTTATAAGCAATGATTTATTTGTTAGTTTTTTCTTTTAATTATCATGATTTAGCTTAGTTTGGTTTGGTTTGGTTTCATTTAGTTTTTAGTTTAATTTAGTTTTCTGACTCACTGCAGCCTTGACCTCCTGGCTCAAGCAGTCCTTCTACCTCAGCCTCCCCAGTAGCTGGGACTGCAGGTATGAGCCACCACACCTGACTTATTTCTTTTATTTTAGAGAAAATAGCACATTCATACGGTTTAAAATCTGGAAATTACAGAGGAATATATAGTGAAAAAACTCTCTTCTAACCCTGTGGCCCAGCCACTCAGTTTTCCTGCTGGAGATAAAGTTAGTACTTACTTGCGCATAACTCTGGAAATGATCTCTGCAGAGACAAGCATGTGTACTTTAGTAGTTTTCTTTTTTTTTTTTTTTTTTTTTTTGAGTTGGAGTCTCACTTGGTCGCCCAGACTGGAGTGCAGTGGCCGCTCCCGGCCACCACAGCCTCGACCTGCTGGGCTCCAGCGAGCCTTCCGCCTCAGCCTTCCAAGTAGCTGGAACTACAGGCGCGAGCTACCACGCCCGGCTGATTTTTTGATTTTTTGTAGAGATGAA
>NW_007240039.1:14047-48361 GCF_000164805.1 Carlito syrichta
CACCTCAGCCTCCCAAAGGCACGGGATTACAGGCTGAGCCACCGAGCCCAGCTCTTTTGTAATTTTCTAACATACACTGGTAAGGCTGGGTGCGGTTTCTCACACCTGTAATCCTAGCACTTTGGGAGGATTGCCTGAGCCTAGGGGTTAGAGATCAACCTGGGAAACTTGGCGAGACCTTGTCTCTACCATAAATCAAGAAAAATCAGCCATGGGTTGAGGCTGTGGTGGCTGTGAGTGTGCCACTGCACTCCAACTTGGACAATAGAGTAAGGATCCCATTTCAGAAGAAAATAAAAATACAATGGTAAAATAGTGTATATTCTCTGTCCTTTGCTTTTTTACCTAATATATCATGAAGATTGTCTCATATTGTCCCTAAAGCAATTTTTCATCCTCTTTCTAATGACTATATAATTTCACACTGAGTGAATATACTTTGTTTAATCAGCCCCTTTGTAGATATTTAGGATTTTCCTAACCTTTTGTAAACAGTGCTACAGTGAATGACTATAAATGTAAACATGTCATTTTGCACATGACAAGTATACATGTTAAATAAATTACAAGAATTCGGCCGGGCTTGGTGGCTCAGCCTGTAATCCCGTGCTTTGGAAGTCCAAGATGAGTGGATTGCCTGAGCCCAAGGGTTCGAGACCTGCCTGGGCAACTAGGCAAGACCTCATTTCTACAATAAATCAAAAAAATTAGCCGGGTGTGGTAGCACGTGCCTGTATCCAGCTACTTGGAAGGCTGAGGCAGAAGGATCGCCGGAGCCCAGCAGGTCGAGGCTGCGGTGGCCAGGAGCGGCCACTGCACTCCAGGCTGGGCGACAGAGTGAGACTCCAACTCAAAAAAAAAATATATTACAAGAATTCAGTGTCAAGCCCCAAATGTACATAGGGACCATCTCTAATATTTATTTTATGTTTCTCACACCCATTAACAAATGTACAAAACATGTATGACTTTGCAAGTTATTATCAAGGTGTGGAGGCGATAACAATTTACTCTCCAGTGTGTTGTGTAACACTTTGCACTCTAGCTTTGTCAGACTTTTTGACCATTAATCTGACAGATGAAATGTATTATCTCAAAATAGTTTTATTTGGCATCTCTTAAGAGTGAGGTTGAGCCATGCACAGTGGCTCACGCCTGTAATCCTACCACTTTGGGAGGCGGAGGCGAGAGTATTACTTGAGCCCATGAGTTCCAAACCAGCCTGGGCAACATGGTGAGACCTCATCTCTACAATAAATCAAAAAATTAGCTGGGCATGGTGGTGCATGGCTGTAGTTCCAGCTACTTGGAAGGCTGAGGCAGAAGGACCCCTGAGCCCAGCAGATTGAGATTGCAGTGGCCGTGAGCATGCCACTGCACTCTAGCCTGGGCGACAGAGTAAGACTCAAAAAAAAAAAAAGAGTGGGGTTGAGCATTTATTCATATATTTAGGACCAAATTTGTGTTTTCTTTTGTGTAAATTGTTTTTGCCCATGTTTCTACTGGGTTAGGTTTTCTTTTTTCCCCTAATGATTTTTAGGATTTAAAAAAAAAAAACATATGGGAAGATTAGCCCTGTGTGTGTGATACGAGTTTCAAACAATTGGTGAAGTGTTGTTGTTGCTGTTTTAACTCTAGTAGAGAATAGGTTTGGCTGAAAGAAAAGCCAGTGGAAACCGGGCTCAGTGGCTCCGCCTGTAATCCCGCGCCTTGGGAGGCTGAGGTGAGTGAATCGCCTGAGCCTGCGAGTTCGAGACCCACCTGGGCAACTTGGTGAGACCTCATCTCTACAACAGATCAAAAAATTAGCCAGGCGTGGTAGCGTGCGCGCCTGTAGTTCCAGCTACTCGGAAGGCTGAGGCGGAAGGATTGCCGGAACCCAGCAGGTCGAGGCTGCGGTGACTGGGAGCGGCCACTGCACTCCAGTATGGGTGACAGAGTGAGACTCCAACTCAAAAAAAAAAAAAAAAAAAGAAAAGAAAAGCCAGAGGAAACTGCCTCACTGAACTTCACTTATTCAGAGCCCTGAGACCTTTAAAGAGCCAGGAAATCTATATACAATTTTTTGAGATAACATCAACTAAGCTTTTGCAGTTTTTCTTAAGACCAGATTAAACAAATTTTTTTACAGAATTCCTTGTAAGTGAAATCTCTGGAGTTTATCCTCTTTTTTTTTTTTTTTTTGGTGATACTGGAAAAAGGTATGACATTTAAACTCTCATGTTTTGGAGATTAATATGTGTCTGGTAGACTGACCCTGGTCTGTCTTACAGGGTGAAGGGGTGTCTGTTGAGTACTCTCCATCATCTGACAAGGAGAACAGTGCTCTGTCAGCTTTCAGAGGAATTCCTGTATGTATCACCCACACCACGGTACCTTCTGCCAACGCAGACTTTTGTTGTGTGCTACTGTGTGGTGCCGGGCACTGTGCTAGGCATTGGGGACACAGGGATGGCATAGATCCTAGCTTCTAGAAGCTCACACTTGGGAGGAGAGAGTGTGGGGTACAAACATGTACAACGACCTCTATCTAATAAGATAATTGCTGTAATGGAGTATAAAATACAGTGGGAATCCCAAAGGTACCCACAGTGCCAAGTGAGTTTTATTTACTATTCAAGGTGGGCATATACTTGTCCCCCACATCACCCAACTTCCACATCATAGCTGAAGTTTTTCAGATACCTCTCTTTAAAATGGACTTCGGTCAACACATCAGGGCAAACTAGATCCTTCTGGCCTCAATTTCAAGGACATTCAGCACAGTGGATGGGAAATGTTTTGTGAATGGGACACGGATTTCATCCTCATACACAGGCCATCTGCCCCTACAGATCGCAGAGCTGAAGAACCACAGCATCCTCCAGGCTCTGGCCACAGAAGCTACTGGATGGGAGCCACATGGTAAGGTCCTTAGAGTCTGGGTGGGACCCATGTCAGACCTTCCCATGAGTCTGCTTTTCGGCATTTGAGTTTCTCTCACTCCTTGTCCTTCAGGATTTTGTAGATCTATCATTCCTCAAGGAAAATGAGAATCAACACGGGATTGGGAGTCAAAAGACCTGAGATCTGATCTCTCTCTGCTAGTGGTTTACTGTATGCCTCTGGGCAAGTCATATGCTCTCTTTGTCTACAGTGGAAATAATATCTCCCGTATCCTCAAAGGGATGTTATGAAAGTGAGTCTGTGTGGGGAAAAGCTTTGAAAAAGTAACCTGCTTTATCCGCTTTACATAGTGCTTCCTCATACTATATTTAAAGCTTGCTGGGCATGGTGGCTCACGCCTATAATTCCAACATGTTGGGAGGCCACAGTGGGAGGATTGCTTGAGCCCAGGAGTTTGAGACCAGCCTAGGCAACATAGCAAGACTCTCTCTCTAAAAAAAAATTTTTTTTAATTAGGCAGACATGGTGGTGCGTACCTGTAGTCCTGGCTCCTAGGGAGGCTGTGGTGAGCCATGTTCATGCCACTGTACTCCAGCCTGGGTGACAGAATGAGACCTTGACTCAAAAAATAATAAATTTCACTCTGCCCGCCAGTTGATTATGGAGAAAGGTACATTCACCAAGTCAGAAGCACCAGTTCGCCAGTCAGATGTCTCGTTTAAATCTTGGCTCTCTTACCTGCCTATTCATGACCTTGAGCAAGTTACTTAGACTTTCTCACTGTCATTTTCCTCATCTATAAAACATGGTGCTAGGCTGGGCACGGTGGCTCATGCCTGTCATCCCAGCACTGTGGGAGGCCGAGGCCAGAGGATTGCCTGAGCCCAGGGGTTTGAGACCAGCCTGGGCAACTTGGTGAGACCTTGTCTCTACAATAAATCAAGAAAAACTAGCTGGGTGTGGTGGCATGCGCCTGTAGTTCCGGCTACTTGGAAGACTGAGGCGGGAGGATAGCCTGAGCCCAACAGGTCGAGACTTTGATGACCATGAGCATGCCACTGCACTCCAGTCTGGGTGACAGAGTGAGACTCCGACTCAAAAAAAAAAACAGCATGGTCCTTCCTTGTGTAGAGATTATATCAGAACCTGTATAATGGGAATTTTGTAAGGATTAAATGAAATAATATAAAGTACTTATACAAAATATAAATCAAAGGGAGTGCCTTTTGGTGTGTATTGTTGTTTTAAAATCCTACACGCTGAAAATATAACCTCCAAAAACATGGAGCTTTTATTTGTTTGTTTATTTATTTATTTATTATTTTTGTTTTTTTTTAGTTAGAGTCTCACTCCATCGCCTAGGCTTGACTGCAGTGGCACACTCACAGCTACCCCAGCGTCGACCTGCTGGGCTCCAGCGATCCTTCCACCTCAGCCTTCCAAGGAGCTGGAACTACCAGCACACGCTACCATGCCCAGCTAATTTTTTGATTTATTGTAGAGACAAGGTCCCACCAAGTTGCCCATTCTAGTCTGGAACCCACAGACTCAGGCAGTCTACTTGCCTTGGCCTCCCAAAGTGCTGGGATTACAGGCTAAGCCACCAAGCCCAGACTATTTATTTATTTTTTTGAGTCCCTCTTTCACCCAGGCAAGAGTGCAGTGGTACTATCATAGCCACCGCAGCCTCAACCAGCTGGGCTCAGGTGATTTTTTTCACCTCAGCCCTCCAAGTTGCTGGGACTACTGGCATGTGCTCCCACACCTTGCTAATTTTTCTTGAGTTATGCTAGAGACAAGGTCTCACCATGTTGCCCAGGGGTCAGGCAGTCCTCCTGCCGAAGCTTCCCAAAGGGCTGGGATTACAGGTGTGAACCACTTTGCCTGGCCCAGAATGATGGAGCTTTTAAAAAATATTTGTAGGCCAGGCATGGTGGCTCATGCCTATAATCACAGCACTTTAGGAGGCCAAGGCGAGAGGATAGCCTGAGCCCGCGGGTTTGAGACCAACATGGGCAACTTGGCGAGACTTCGTCTCTACAATAAATCAAAAATTAGCCAGGCATGGTGGTGCGGGCCTGTCATTCTGGCTGCTTGGAAGTCTGAGATAGAAGGATTGCTGGAGCCCAACAGGTCAACGCTTTGGTGGCTGTGAGCGTGCCACTGCACTCCAGCCTAGGCAACGGAGTAAGACTCTAACTCAAAAAATAATAATAATAAATAAAAATACATATATATTATTTCTTTTTTCTTTCTTTCTTTCTTTCTTTTTTTTTTTTTTTTTTTTAGTGATAAGATGATAAGGTCTCTGTTGCCCAGGCTGGAGTGCAGTGGTATGACCATACTGACTGCAGCCTTAAATTCCTGGGTGCAAGTGATCCTCCCACCTCAGCCTTCTGAATAGCTGGGGTTATAGGCATGCACCACTATACCTGGCTAAAAAACACTCTAATGTAGAAACATTATTTGGATATCTATGAGGTTTCTCTTATTGAAATTTTGTCTTTACTATACTATGACAAAACCAACATTAATACATAACATTAATACATTAATAATGTTTACCGTAAACGCCAAAATATATATTTTTTTAGGGACAGAGTCTTGCTGTGTCAGACAGGTTGGCGTGCAGTGGCAGGATCATAACTCACTGTAGCTTTGAGCTTCTGAGCTCAAATTATCCCTCTTGCCTCAGGACTTGAGTAGCTGGGACTACAGGCACATGCCAGTATACCCAACTCATTTTTTAAAAATTCTGTAGAGCCAGGCTCAGTGGCTCAGCCTGTAATCCCACGCTTTGGGAGGCTGAGGTGAGTGGATTGCCTGAGCCCACCTGGGCAACGTGGCAAGATCTCATCTCTACAATAAATCAAAAAATTAGCTGGGCATGGTAGCGTGCAACTGTAGTTCTGGCTACTTGAAAGGCTGAGGTGGAAGGATCGCTGGAGCCCAGCAGGTCGAGGCTGCGGTGGCCGGAAGCGTGCCACTGTACTCCAGTCTGGGTGACAGAGTGAGACTCCAACTCAAAAAAAAAAAAATTTTTTTTGTGGAGATAGGTCTTGCTATTTTGCCTTGGCTAGTCTCAAACTCCTGGCCTCTTGGCCGGGCTCGGTGGCTCAGCATGTAATCCCAGCACTTTGGGAGGCCGAGGTGAGTGGATTGCCTGAGCCCGCGGGTTCAAGACCCGCCTGGGCAACTTGGTGAGACCTCATCTCTACAATAAATCAAAAATTAGCCGGGCGTGGTAGCACGCGCCTGTAGTTCCTGCTACTTGGAAGGCTAAGGTGGAAGGATCTCCAGAGCCCAGCAGGTCGAGGCTGCGGTGGCCAGGAGCGGCCACTGCACTCCAGTCTGGGCGACAGAGTGAGACTCCAACTCAAAAAAAAAAAAAACCCTGACCTTAAATGGTCCTCCCGCCTTGACCTCCTAAAGCGCTGAGATTACAGGCCTTAGCCACCATGCCTGGCTAAATGCCAAAATATCTTATACTGGGATACAGTTGGCATTTTTGTGCCAGATTTTTAAAATCATATTAAACAGTTATAATTCTTTTTTCAGATTGCTCTCAGTTAATTTCAGTTAATAGTCTGACTAAACCAGCAGACTGTTTACTACATGAGCAAGTGAAAGAGAGCCAAAAAGAGACAATTTTTAAAAAGGAGAAATAATAAAGAACTATACTAATGTGAGCTGCGTTAATTATCCTGAAAATTTGTCCTCTGCCTCATGTTCTTCTTGTGGTCAGAGGAGTATTTATGTCAGGATCACCTTCAGGGATCTGAGGTGCCTGCCTGATTCTAAGAGGAAAGGAAGAGAAGCTCTTACGTGGCTTGGGGATTCGTCCACGCTCAGCCAGCATGACCTTGCTGGTTGAAACCTTGTACTTTCCGTTGACTAACCTATTATGATAGCACTTTCCCACCCCTTGCCACTGTGGTTTCTGCTCCTGGCTTGCAGACTTTACTTGGGCTGTTGATAGGTGAGGGTGTACAGCAGGTGGGGGGTGGGTAGAGAGAGGCTAGGTTGCTCAAACTTGAGGCTCTGAAGGCTGGAGAATTGCTAAAGCTGCATGAGGTGAGGGGCGGAGGGCCGGCCATTCCTTGCGACTGTTTCCACTCTTCTCTTTGTATTCAGCTGCTGTGTCCCGCCTTTTCAGCTCCCATGCTGAAAGTGGCCTTTGTTTTTCAATCGTCCAAGGTTAAGTGTTAATCAGAGTTGTCTAGCTTGGAAGCCCTGAGACTCAGACGGCAGTTGGCAAGATGGAATCTCCTCGAGGGCCACACACTGAGGACCCTGGACCTATCTCACCTGCTGTTACTGTCCACTGTGTTGCTGTACCTGAGCCCACAGCTGGGTCGACAGTCACAGCTTACCCTTGGGCCACACACTTTCCTAGGAGGTTGAGGAATAAACTCATGCTCACACCCGTCCCAAGGGCGTTACAGATGGTTGAGCCACTTGTCCAAAGAAATGAAGCCAGAAAGTGGCAGTGATGAAACATTGACAGCAGTTTGGCTCTCGAGGGTGCTTTCAGCCACTGTCCTCTACTGCTGCCTGGCCATTTTCCCCTCCTCATTCTCTGTCTGGTTTTGGTAGCTTTTGACTTACTCTGTGGGTTTCTTCTTCCAACAGTTTATTGTTATGTGGTGTTTTTTGTCTGGGTTGTAAGGCACTGACCTACTTTTACCTTAGTAGACTGGAAAGACCATACTTTTGGTATTAAACTGACATCTCGGCCGGGCTCAGTGGCTCAGCCTGTCATCTCAGCACTTTGGGAGGCCGAGGTGAGTGGATTTTTGAACCTGCAGGTTCAAGACGCACCCGGGCAACTTGGCAAGATTTTGTCTCTACAATAAATAAAAAATTAGCTGAGCATGGTAGTGCACACCTGTAGTTCCGGCTACTTGGAAGACTGAGGCAGAAGAATTGCCGGAGCCCAGCAGGTCAAGGCTGCGGTAGCCAGGAGTGTGCCACTGCACTCCAATCTGGGCGACAGAGTGAGACTCCAACTCAAAAAATAAATAAATAAGTAAACGGCAGTCTCTCCATCCTTCACATTGTTTGTTGGTGTCCTCTGGCCAACTGGGAAAGTCAGTGACAGAAAATGCCACTAGCAATTTGGGCCAGAGAGTAACAGCTGTGGTTTGGAGAATAGGTCGGAGCGGTGTGGCTCTAGAGAGCCTATCCTGTGCTTTGTTTTTCTCCTGCCTTTTCCTCCTTTTATTGTGCTTTCATTCATTCATCAAACATTTGTTGAGCTCCATCATGTGTGAGACTCTGCGCTAGACTCTGGAGGACCTTGCCTTCATGAAGCTCACAGTGTAGTGGGAGAGACAGTTACCACACCGTGACAAGCACTAGGTCTCAGGGTCTCACGGAGGATTGACTCCTGATCCAGACTGTTGAGGTCAAGGAAGGCATCCAGGTGAGGGTGACGTCAGAGTTAACTGAGGCTGAGAAGGAGCTGCATGGCAGGGGTCAGAGCCGGAGGGGGCAATACCTGAGTCCTGACTTCAGCAGAGGGAGAGCGGTCTGTGCAAAGGCACTGAGGATGGGGGGGGCAGGGCATGTCAGGAGCTTCAGTTACTTCCGGATGGCCCTAGGGCAAAACTAGAGGGAAGGAGGATTTATAAGTGCTGCTTGAGTCATTATGAGGTCATGTCCTGATGAACCCGGTGCACATTGAAAGTATCGTAAGTCGAAAATGCCCTTTTTTTTTTGAGTTGGAGTCTCTCTCTGTCGCCCAGGCAGGAGTGCCGTGGCATGCTCACGGCCACTAGCATCAACCTGCTGGGCTCCAGCAATCCTTCTGCCTCAGCCTTCCAAGTAGCAGGAACTATAGACAAGCGCTATCACACCCAGCTAATTTTTTATTTGTTGTAGAGACGAGGTCTCAGTAACTAGCTGGGACTGGTCTCAGATCCGTGGGTTCAGGCAATTCACTTGCCTCAGCCTACCAAAGTGCTGGAATGATAGGGAGAGCCACTAAGCCCGGCTGAAAATGCCTTTAATATACCACTAAACCCATCATGTGCCGGCTCGGTGGCTCAGCCTGTAATCCCACACCTTGGGAGACTGAGGTGAGTGGATTCGAGACCCGCCTGGGCAACTTGATGAGACCTCATCTCTACAATAAATAAAAAAAATTAGCCTGGTGTGGTAGCACGCACCTGTAGTTCCAGCTACTTGGAGGGCTGAGACAGAAGGATCGCCAGGGCCCAGCAGGTCGAGGCTGTGGTGGCCAGGAGCGGCCACTGCACTCCAGTCTGGGTGATAGAGTGAGACTCCAACTCAAAAAAAAAAAACCCATCATGAAGTTGAATGATCATAAGTGGAACCACTTAGGTGGGAGACCATCTGTAGATTGCCAAGGTACTTAGATGCTATGCTATGAGTGTGGGTTATATCTTGAGGGTTGTGGAGAATCCCTGGAGGGTTTTGAGCAGGCAAGTGACATCAGATCTGCCTTTTCAAAAGCCCACTCTGGCAAGCATGTGAAGAGGAGATCGAAGAACGCCAAGACCCAAGGCAGGCGGACAGGGCCGGGGTCTGCCATAGAGCTCCAGACATACCCAGATCTCAGATGGTTCCTTTTCTCACAATTGCAGTCGTGAGGGCAGAGGTGCTCAGAGCTCAAGAAGAATGGGAAGCTGTGGACACCATCCAGCCGGAGACAGGTAACTGAAGGATGGCGCTGTCTCCACACAGCCCTGCTGCCAGCCGAGGCACCATCCACATGTGTGGCTAGTGTGTCTGTGACTCTGGGGTCAGGAGACTGAGTTCCTGAGGTTTCTCATTTTCCAAATCCAAAGATGATGACTCCCTGCCTCTGGAGGAAATGGGAATGAACTCCACGGGGAAAGAGCTGCCATCCCTGCTCATCTTCTACCTGGCCCTGAGAGAAGACAGGGAGGACCTTGGTCAGGGTCAGCCTCTGCAGGGTGACGAGATTGGGCAGGAGATGGAGACAGGCCGCTCAGGCCCCGCATAAGGCTCGGCAGGCTGTTCGCTGCACAAGGAGGTCCCTGGGGATGGGGGCCAAAGCCATTTGCTGGAAGGCTCTGAAGGCTGGGTAGAAGTTGTCCCTTGTCTCTTTCTGAGAGGTTTGGATAGAGCTACAGGAGGAGAGAACTAGGACCTGTGTCTAGCCTGCGCCTTGCTGGAGCTCCGGGAGCAATGTGACGGGGAACAGTACCAGCCATCACCTGTATTGCTAATTAATAAGTTAATTGCCTTTGGGCTATAACAGAGGATATGGAGGGGGTCCTGTACAGGGTGTGAGAAGGGGCCAAGTGGAAATTAGAAAGGCCCCTAGACAGACTGGTGGCATGCTCCTACGTGGGTACCTACTCCAGGCAGTGACTTGCCTCCTTGAAGATGAGAGAATTTAGGGAGACCCTGACAAGGCAGATCTATCTCATACTCGCTGCTGAGGTCAGCCTAGCAAGCCCGAGTAGCTTAGTCCTAAAAGAGAGTCTGCCCAGAAGGTAATGCCATCCATTCCCTTGAAAGAGGATCGTCACAGCTGTAGGTGTCTGACCTTCAGCTGGAAACCAGTGAGTGCTTGGCTTAGAGGTAACCACCAGGAGGCCCCCAGTAAATGTTTGCTGACAGAATGACTGTGGCACAAATCCTGGAGTGTCTTTGCTTTTGCCACAGGGAGCCGGGCCAGCTCAGAGCAGCCTGGGCAGCTGATCTCCTTCAGTGAGGCCCTGCAGCATTTCCAGACTGTGGACCTCTCCTCCTTCAAGGTATGATGGTAAGGAGGTTAGGGTCTCAAGTACAGCACCCTTTTCCCAGGAGTCGGGTTTCCATCCCACCAGGATAGGGCACTGGATAAGCAAGATGGAAGCTTCCGCCGCGCTCGGTTGCTCAGCCTGTAATCCCAGCGCTTTGGGAGGCTGAGGTGAGTGGATTGCCTGAGCCCGCGGGTTCGAGACCCGCCTGGGCAAGTTGGTGAGACCGCATCTCTACAATAAATCAAAAATTAGCCAGGCATGGTAGTGCGCACCTGTAGTTCCAGCTACTTGGAAGGCTGAGGTGGAAGGATCACCAGAGCCCAGCAGGTCGAGGCTGCGGTGACCGGGAGTGGCCACTGCACTCCAGTCTGGGTGGGCAACAGAGTGAGACTCCAACTCAAAAAAAAAAAAAGATGGAAGCTTCCAGTTGGGGGCCTTATCTTACCTAAGATCTTGGGGTACTGCGTCATGGATGACTGGGACCCATGCATCATGCAGGACTCTGGCAGCCTTGATAGGGCTGTGCCCTAAAGCTCTGTGACCCTGTCATTCAGGAGCCATATTGCTGGTCCTCTCTTCCCCTTTAGGAATGGGTAGGTCTCAAGTCAAGTACTTGGTAGCTCTTTGGGGAGGCAAGAAACCATCCAAGTAGCTGAGTAATCCATGGCCAGTGGAGGAAAATTTTCTGTTCCCTCTTGGACCCAAAAGCTCTTTGGGTATTTAAGAGAGATGTGGGCCAGGCACGGCGGCTCACGCCTATAATCCCAGCACTTTGGGAGGCCAGGGTGAGAGGATTGTCTGAGCCCACGGGTTCGAGACCAACCTGGGCAACTTGGCGAGACCTCGTCTCTACAATAAATCCAAAAATTAGCCGGGCATGTGGCACATGACTGAGTCCAGTAGGTTGAGACTACGGTGGCCATTAGTATGCCACTGCACTCCACCCTAGGCAACAGAGTGAGACTCCAACTCAGAAAAAGAAGAAAGATATGGAGTGGGAAAAAGGAGGCCTATTTGAGGAAGTAAATGCTAGGGGGCTTTCTGGGACATCTTGAGTAAGTTTAGAGGAATGTGATTTCAGGTCTTCAACTGAAAACCTGGCTCAGGAGAAAGAGGCTGAAAAGGTAGGAATCAGGTTAGTTGTTAGGACCCAGAGAGCCAGAAGCTACCAAAATCAGAATAGGTTAAGGCCCACAGCAGTGGCCCTGAGCCATGAGAAGCTAGCATGACTTAATTTAGGAAGTACTGGTTGGGCTTGGTGGCTCAGCCTGTAATCCCACGCCTTAAGAGGCTAAGGTGAGTGGATTGCCTGAGCCCGCGGGTTCGAGACCCGCCTGGGCAACTTGGTGAGACCTCATCTCTACAATAAATCAAAAAAATTAGCCGGGCGTGGTAGTGCGCGCCTGTAATTCCAGCTACTTGGAAGGCTGAGGCAGAAGGATCGCCGGAGCCCCAGCAGGAAAAGGCTATGGTGGCTGGGAGCGGCCACTGCACTCCAGTCTGGGCGACAGAGTGAGACTCCAACTCAAAAAAAAAAGGAAGTACTGGTTGGGGCCAGAAGACTGCAACTGCCCCTCAGAGGCATCTGACTCCAGTGAGTTCTCACTAAACTCCCTCCTCACTCTCTCTCTCGTTCTAGAAGTTAACAGGAGTGCTAGATTTTGTAATTTATATCCTGTACACATGCGTGCGTGCATACACACGTTCAAAGGGCAGAAGCAGCCCTGCTGGGAAACCTGGCCTGGCATTTGTCTGCCTGCATGGGGGAGTCCCCACAGCTGGGCATCTCTAGTCCCCGTGGGAGTCAGTGGAATAGCTAGTTCTGGAAAAGCCCAAAGGACCAAGTGCAAAGGACTGGCTAATAATGCCTACGCTTGGGGACATCTATTTTTCCTTGCAAAAAACCTGGGAGCTGGAAGAACCTGTCTCCAGAGACTCCATAAGTGATTCACCACTTCTGCCTCCTTTCCCCGGCCCAAAGACCAGCCAGATAACCAAGAAGCTACTTCTTTCTGCAAGAACTGCTTCTAGTTTGAGCCTGATGGCTCATTAAGGCAGGTGAACCTAGCACTCTGCCCATTGCCTGCAACTTTCTTCCCAGCAAAGAATCCAGCCGACTGTTCGAAGGACTGGGCTCGCCGCCCTCCGGCACTACCTCTTCGGGCCTCCAAAGCTCCACCAGGGCCTTCAGGAAGAAAGGGACTTGGTCCTGACCATTGCTCAGTGTGAGTGCATGGGGACTGCCATGGGGAGATGCTGCTTTTGTCATCAGGCAGAGAGCACTGTTTGCCCACCCCTGCTGGGACTAAGCCAGGGGTCTTGCATGTACCATGTGGGTGTGTGGGAGTGGGAACTGAGAACAGTGTCTCGAGCACAGTCCAGATCTAACATTCTCTGAGAAGCACCCAGTCCTCCCCCAAGGGGCAGTCCAGCAGAGAACATGAGTGTGTTTTGTGACAGGTGGCCTGGATAGCCAAGACCCAATACATGGCCGAGTCCTGCAGACCATCTACAAGAAACTGACCGGTTCCAGGTTTAACTGCGCACTCCTTGGAGAGCACTGGGAGGACCTGGGCTTTCAGGGTAAGAGGGAGGAGTAGCTCGTCTTGTTTTTCTTGCCACAGATTCCCGGCCTAGAGTGAGGTGCCAGGCTGTCCTGTCCATCCATGCCACTGCTGTAAGGTGGGATATCTTGTGGAACACATTCCAGGGGCTGCAGCAAGTACAAAGGCCCTGAGGTGGAGCTTGCTTGCTCTGTTTGAAAATAGCAAGGTTGAGATGGAGACGAAAGTGACAGGAGAAAAGATCACTTGATGGCCTCGCAGGTCTTTGTAAAATGTTTACTCTAAGTTACATGGAAAATGTTGGAGTAATGTGCTTTAGAATCTGGTTTGTTTGGGTTTTTTCTTCTTTTTTAAAAATATTGATGATTTTGTTATTTTTATATTTTAGTGAAACAAAATGATTTCACCTGTTTTTGGATTATGCTATTTATTTTCAAAGTCATATCAATCTATATTTGTATAGAATAGGAAGATGGCTTTATTTTATTTTATTTACTTTATTTCATTTCATTTTATTTATTTATTTGTTTGTTTGTTTGTTTTGAGTTGGACTCTCACTCTGTCGCCCAGACTGGAGTCCAGTGGCACGCTTCTGCCTCAGCCTTTCAAGTAGCCAGAACTACAGGCACATGCTGCCATGCCCAGCTAGTTTTTTATTTATTGTAGACACGAGGGCTCGCCAAGTTGCCCAGGTGGGTCTTGAACCCGCAGGGCCTCCCAAACTGCTGGTATTACAGTCTGACTCACCAAGCCCGGCCTCATTTCATTCATTTCATTTCATTTCATTTCATTGGAGTCTCACTCTGTCCCCCAGGCTGGAGTGCAGTGGAATGTTCACGGCTGTTGCAGCCTCGACCCACTGGGTTCAGATGATCCTTCCACCTCAGTCTTCCAAGTAGCTGGAACTACAGATGAACGCTTCCACGCCCAGCTGTTTTTTATTTTATTATAGAGACGAGGGCTCACCAAGTTGCCCGGACTGGTCTCGAACCCCTGGACTCAGGCAGTCCTCTTGCCTCGGCATCCCAAAGTGCTGAGATTATAGGTTTGAGCCTCTATGCCCAGCCAATAGCTTAATTTTAAAAGGAAATTTTTTTTTTTTTTGAGTTGGAGTCACACTCTGTCTCCCAGACTGGAGTGCAGTGGCCACTCACAATCACTGCAGCCTCGACCTGCTGGGTGCCAGCGATCCTTCCGCCTCAGCCTTCCAGGTAGCTGGAACTACAGGTGTGCGCTACCACACCTGGCTAATTTTTTATTTATTGTAGAGATGAGTTCTTGCCAAGTTGCCCAGGCGGATCTTGAACCCGCAGGCTCAGGCAGTCCACTCACCTCAGCCTCCCAAAGCACTGGGATTACAGGCTGAGTCACCGAGCCCAGCTTAAAAGGAAATTTTGTTTTTTGTTTTTTGAGTTGGAGTCTCACTCTGTCACCCAGACTGGAGTGCAGTGGCCGCTCCTGGCCACCGCAGCCTCGACCTGCTGGGCTCTGGCGATCCTTCCCCCTCAGCCTTCCAAGTAGCCGGAATTACAGGCATGCGCTACCATGCCCGGCTGATTTTTTGATTTATTGTAGAGATGAGGTCTCGCTGCCCAGGCGGGTCTCCAACCCGCAGGCTCAGGCAATTCACTCATCTCAGCCTCCCAAGGCACGGGAGCCCGTGCTAAAAGGAAATTTAGCCACCGAGTCCGGCTAAGAGGAAATTTCATGTACCCATAATTAGTTGGTAATCTGTTGGTACAGGCAGTGCATTTAAGTCCTTGTACTGTTCCTCATCTATAATAATGTAATTGTCTTAATTGTATCCTCTCTGTATACTGAAAATCATGTCAATGTTATAATTTTTGTTTCAACCATCAAACATAGTTTTTAAAGCTCAGCAAGAAAAAGAAAGTTTGTCATATATACTCTTTCCATTGGTCTTTCTTCCTCCCTGACATTCCAAGGTGTTTTCTCTCTCTCTTCTTTTCTTTTCTTTTCTTTTTTTTGAGTCAGGGTCTCACTCTGTTGCCCAGGCTGGAGTGCAGTGGCACGATCACAGCTCACTGCAGCCTCTGTCTCCTGGGTTCTGGCAATCCTTCCACCTCAGCCTCCCAAGTAGCTGGGAATACAGGCACAAGCCACCAAGCCTAATTAATTTTTTTATTTTTTACTGTAGAGACAAGGTCTTACTATGTTGCCCAGGCTGGTCTTGAACTCCTGTGCGTAAGCAATCCTCCTCCTTCAGCCTCCCAAATAGCTGGGATTACAGGCATGAGCCACTGCACCTGGCCGTAGGGTTCCTTTTTGATCATTTCCCATTTCAAGAACTTCCTTTAGTTATTCACTTAGGGTAGGTCTGCTAGCCGTAAAGTGTTAGTTTTTCTTCATTTGAGAATGTCTTGATTTCCCCTTCACTCCTGAATTTTCTGGATATAAAATTCCAGGTTGACAGTTCTTTTCTTTCAGCACTTCAACATGTGCTACTTCCTTCTGGCCTGTGTGGTTTCCAATGAGAAGTCTGCTGTCGTTTGAATTCTGTCCCCCTTGTAGGTAAGGAGTTGTTCTCTTTCTGCTTTCAAGAACCTTCCTCTGTCTTTCTGCTTTCAAGAACCTTCCTCTGTCTTCAGTTTTCAGTTCGACTGTGATGTGTCAGTGTGTGGATTTCTTGGGCTTATCTGCTTTGAGGTTAATTTGGCTTCTTTTTTTTTTGATTCGGAGTCTTACTCTGTCACCCAGGCTGGAGTGCAGTGGCACACCAACAGCCACCACAGCCCTGCTAGGCTCAGGTGATCCTTTCACTTCAGCTTTCTAAGCTGCTGAAACTACAGGCACATGCTATCACACCCAACTGATTTTTTAATTTATTGTAGAGAAGAGGCCCCGCCAAGTTGCCCAGGCTGGTCTCAAACCCCTGGGCTCAAGCAATCCTCTCACCTTGGCTTCACAAACTGTTGGGTGTGAGCCACTGCACCTGGCAGTTCAGCTTCTTGAATCTGTAGGTTTGTATCTTATGCCAAGTTCCATAAATTTTCAGCTATGATTCCTTCAAATACTTTCTTCAGTCCTATACTTTCTCCTGTCTTGTGGGACTCCGATGATACAAATGCTGGATCTTTGTTCTTTTTTTTTGAGTTGGAGTCTCACTCTGTCGCCCAGACTGGAGTGCAGTGGCTGCTCCCAGCCACCGCAGCCTCGACCTGCTGGGCTCCGGCGATCCTTCCGCCTCAGCCTTCCGAGTAGCCAGAATTACAGGTATGCGCTACCACACCTGGCTGATTTTTTGATTTATTGTAGAGATGAGGTCCTGCTGCCCAGGCGGGTCTTGAACCCGTGGGCTCAGGCAATCCACTCATCTCAGCCTCCCAAAGGCACGGGATTACAGGCTGAGCCACTGAGTCCGGCCTTTGTTCATTTTTTAAAACCTTTGTTATAGCCTCATAGATCTCCATAGCTCTGTTCATTTTGTTTTTGGGGTTTTTTTTTTCCTCTCCTTCTGTTGTTCAGATTGAGTAATTTCTATTGTTCTACCTTCAAATACACTGATTATTTTTTCTGTTTTTCCCTTTCTCCTGTTAAGCCTATCCAGTGAGTTTTTAGTTTTAGTTATATTTTTCAGTTTTAATGTTTCCAGTTGGTTCTTTATATCTGCTTTTTTTTTCTACTGAGACGAAAAAATTTTTTTTCACAGTGTATTTGTACATAATTGTTTATCAAAGGCATTTTATAAGAGATGTTGTAGTTTCTTTCTTCTTTTTTTTTTTTTGAATTGGAGTCTCACTCTGTCACCCAGGCTAGTAGAGTACAGTGGCATGCTCTCAGCCACCACAGCCTCAACCTGCTGGGCTCAGGCAATCCTTCCACCTCAGCCTTCCAAGTAGCTGGAACTACAGGCACACACTACCATGCCTGTCTAATTTTTTGATTTACTGTAGAGATGAGGTCTTGCCAAGTTGCCCAGGCTGCTCTCAAACCCCTGGGCTCAGACAGCCCTCTCACCTCGGCTTCCCAAATGCTGTGATTACAGGCTTGAGGCACCATGCCCAGCCCAGTTGTAGTTTCTTTTTTTCTTTTTTTTTTTTGAGTTGGAGTCTCACTCTGTCACCCAGACTGGAGTGCAGTGGCCGCTCCCGGCCACCGCAGCCTCGACCTGCTGGGCTCCGGCGATCCTTCCGCCTCAGCCTTCCAAGTAGCCGGAATTACAGGCCCACGCTACCACGCCCAGCTGGTTTTTTGATTTATTGTAGAGATGAGGTCTTGCCAAGTTGCCCAGGTGGGTCTCGAACCCGTGGGCTCGGGCAATCCACTCACCTCAGCCTCCCAAAGGTGTGGGATTACAGGCTGAGCCATCAAGCCCGGCCAGTTGCAGTTTCTATTGTTGCTATAAGAAATTACCACAAATGTAGCGACTTAAAAAAACACACTTATGTATTATGTTACGGTTTTTGTAGCTTGGAAGTCTGACTCAGGTCTCACTGGCAACTGTGTTCAACACCAAGTGTCGGCAGCACTCCATCCTTTTTGGATGAATCCGTTTATTTATCTTTTCCAGCTTCTAGAGTTCGCCTCAGTGCCTCCATCTAAAGCCAGAAATGGCACTCTCTGAGCCTCATTCCATCCGTACATCTCCTTTTCTGGCTGTGTGTTTCCTCCTCCCTCTTCCACTTTTAAGGACCCTCTGATTACATTGTGCTCACCCGAACAACATAGGTAACCTCCCTTTCTGCTGATCAGCAGCCTTAATCCTACCTGCAGTCTTAATCTCTTTGCCATGAAACGTAATGTGACATATTCAGAGGTTCTAGGGGTTAGTGGACATCTCAGTGCCGGGGCAGTTATTCTGCCTACCACAAGTGCTTTCCAGTCCTTGTCAGATAATTCCAGCATCTGTGTTCTCTCAGTGTTGGTGTCTGTTGATTGTTTTCTCTCGTTCAAATGTATATTTTCCTGGTTCTTGGTGTAACAAGTGGGTTTTCTGCTGTATTCTGGGTGTTGTGGTTGGTCTGTTAGGAGAATCTGGATCTCATTTAAGCCTTCTGCTTTAGTAGGCCTCCTCAGATACTGCATTAGCAGGGGAAGAATGGACGTCACCTCATTACTGCAGGTGGGGCTGGAAGTCCAGGTCTCCCACTTGGCCTGTGCTGATACCACTGGCTGGCAAGACAGGGATGCCTCACTACTGTTCCCGTGTGGCTTCTGCTGATATGGTAGCGGGGTGAGGGGGCTCCTTACCACTGGAAAGGCTCAAGCTCCAGCTCCCTACTCAGCCTTCCCTGCTACCCTGGGGAGCTAAGGGGCACCTTGTTCCATCAGGCAAGTATGGAATTCTAGGCTCCCCACTTGGCCTTTACTGGGGAGGTGTGGGAGGGGGCTACATTTTTCTCTGTGTTTGGCTGGAGTAGGGTGGATATTGGCTCAAGCTTTCTACCTTGCTAGGCTGTCCCACTCCCACCCCTCTGACTAGAGAGGGCAGCTTTTCTTGGGGCTTTTCTGGTCTGCTTCCACTGGTGTTTCTGGGCAGCTGCCTTCTCCAGCACCCAGTTAGGATATGTCAGGTGAAAAGAAACCACGGTGCCATTTCTCCACTCTCCAGCGTCCTAGCCAGCCTGTCTCTTCTCTGCCTTGCAGAGAGTCTTCTTACGCTTGTTTCACATGTGAATGTCCAGGACTTTGAGCTGTACTCTGTGGCAGGGATAGACAGAAGTGCCTCGCTTCATCCCCCCAGAACCAGAAGTTCGGCCTTTGTTGTGAAGGGTCGCTCTGGTTGTTGAGTGGAGAAATGACTACTGAGGATGTCACAGGCAGCAGCGAGAAAGCTGATGAGGGAGGCTTCCCCCACCCAGGGCACTGACATTTCCTCTCGACTCGGTGGAGCCGATCCAGGAGTGTGGCAGGAAGCAAACCTGTGCTCGCCATGCTATTCTAATCCTGGGAAGAGGCCAGTGTCATGGCGCCTTCCCACACCGAGCCCTTGAAGTTCAAGGAAGTGGGGGCTTCATGAAGCATGCTCACGGTCACATCATGTTTCCTCACTTCTGTGCAGGAGTGAACCCAGCCACGGACCTGAGAGGCGCAGGCTTCCTTGCCCTCCTGCATCTGCTCTACCTGGTGATGGACTCGAAGACCTTGCTGATGGCACGGGAGATTTTCCGCCTGTCTCGTCATCATGTCCAGGTGGGCCTTTGGTGGGAAGCAAGGGCTGTGGAGCTAGGACCTGAGATGCCAGGAGGACTTCTAGGGGTTATCGCCCGTGGCAGAGGGCTCTCAGGACAAAGCAGGCATGGGCTTCCCTGTCGGTCTGACCTGCGTTAGAATCTGAGCCCCACCGCTCCTCAGCTGTGTGTCCCAGGCAAGTTCTACAATTCCTGGGAGCCTTGCTTTCCTCATCTACATGGTAGAAATCACAGCCACTTCAGCTGGCTCATGGGGAAAATTACATGGAATAATGTGCTGTAGCACCAGGCTCGGCTATGATGTGCCTCTTCCCGTTCGCTGTTCTCCCTGAGGATGGCCCTGGCATACTGCTCGTAACTTCTCCTGATCCTGCTGGAGGAAAGTCAGCCTTCATGTGCCTGAGAGGAGTTTGGCCTCCATGGCATGTACGGACGGGCCAGTAGCACTTCAGGCTCTGTCCAGACCTGCTTTCTGGGGTTGGCTTTTATGGTTTTTCCAAGCTATTAAAGATGGTAGTCCCTCCTTTTTAGAAAGACAAATTTGACCTGTCTCCTACCATCTGTTTATCCCATGGGATTAACCTCGGACCCACTAAAAATTGTAAGGCTGGGTATGATGGCTCGCACCTGTAATCTCAGCACTTTGAGAGATGGAGGCGAGAGGATTGCCTGAGCCCACGGGTTTGAGACCAGCCTGGGCAACTTGGCAAGACCTTGTCTGTACCATAAGTTTAAAAAAAATAATTAACTAGTAGTGGTGGCATGTGCCTGGAGTTCCAGCGACTTGGAAGGGTGAGGTGGAAGGATTGCCTGAGCCCTGTGGGTCGAGGCTATGGTGGTGATGAGCATGCCACTGCACTTCAGCCTAGGTGACAGGGCATGGTGGCTCATGCATGTAATCCCAGCACTTTGGGAGGCTGAGGCAAGAAGATCTTGAGACCAGGCGTTTGAGACCAGCCTGGGCAACATACTGAGACATTGTCTCTAAAATAAAAAAATTAATGCAAATAAAACAAAACAAAAAGAATAGTTTTCACTGAGGGCTATTGTCATATTCCAAGTTGAGGTGGTTTGGATCAGCATGTTTTCAGAGGAGGTGATGCAGAGTGGTCAGATTCTGGATGTAGTCTCAAGTGTACAGGCTTAAGAGAGTAGAGCCAACATGATTTGCCAGTGTCTTAGATGTGGGTTTAAGAAAAAGGAAGGAGCCAAGCATGGTGGTTGGTGCCTGTAATCCCAGCACTTTGAGAGGTGGAGGTGAGAGGATTGCCTGAGCTCCAGTGTTCGAGACCAGCCTGAGAAACATGGCGAGACTTAGTCTCTACAATAAATTTTTTTAAAAATTAGCTGGGCATGGTGGTACATGCCTGTGGTTCCAGCTCCTTGGAATGCTGAGGCAGGAGGATCACCTGAGCCCAGCAGGTTGAGGCTGCAGTAGCCATTAGCATACCACTGCATTCTAGCCTGGGTGACAGAGTGAGACTCTGACTCCAAAAAAAGAAAAACAAGAAAACAAGAATGAAAACGAAAAAGGAAGGAGTCGATGATTTTTCAGACTAAGCAGAACAGAGTTGGCATCAACTGAACAGAGTTGGCATCAACTGAAATTGAGGGCAAGCAAGTTTGGGGTTCAGTTTTGGCAAGTATATTTTAACTTCCTAGTGGAGATGTTGATAGGCAATTGACTGTGAGTGTGGAATTAGAGAGAAAGATCAGGGCTAGAGATTAAAACGTGGGAGTTGTCAACAGATAGATTAGTGGCTCTAAAGATGTCATCCTCGGTCCAGGAGCATAGCATCACCTGGGAACTTGTTAGGAATGCAAATTCTAGCTGAGTGAGGTAGTTTACAACTAATCCCAGCCACTCGAGAAGCTAAGGCAGGAGGATCACTTGAACCCAAGAATTCGAGGTTGCAGTGAGCTATGATTACACCACTGAACTCCAGGCTGGGCAACAGAGACTCTGTCTCTCAAAGAAAATTAAAGTAAAAGAAATGCAAATTCTGGGGCCCCTTCCCAGACCTCATAAAACAGAAACTGTAGGTAGGACCCAGAAATCTGTGTTTTGACAAGCCCTCCAGGGGATGCTGAGAACCACTGGAAGAGATCATATATATATATGTATGTTTTTTGGTTTTTTTTTTTAATTGAAGTTTTACTCTGTCACCCAGGCTAAAGTGCAGTGCACGCTTATGGCCACCACAGCCTCGACCTGCTTAGCTCAGGTGACCCTTCTACCTCGACCTTCCAAGTAGCTGGAACTACAGAGATCACATTTTATTTTTTTATTTTTGTATTTTTTGAGTTGGAGTCTCACTCTGTCACCCTGACTGGAGTGTAGTGGCCGCTCCCGGCCACCGCAGCCTCAACCTGCTGGGTTCCGGCGATCCTTCCACCTCAGCCTTCCAAGTAGCAGGAACTACAGGCGTGTGCTACCACGCCCAACTGATTTTTTATTTATTGTAGAGATGAGGTCTTGCCAAGTTGCCCAGGTGGGTCTTGAACCCGCGAGCTCAGACAATTCACTCACCTCAGCCTCCCAAAGCACGGGATTACAGGAGAGATCACATTTTAAAGTCCTGAAACTGGAATGAGATTTCCAAGGGAATAGCCTAATAGGTATCGACTGAGCCATTTCGCCATAAGAAGGCAGGGAAATGAAGGGGAAGGAAAGCTCGGAGAACCCAGGCAAGTGGGGAGATCTGGAAGCCAAGGAAAGCTTGTAGAGCAGGCCGAGACCCACCAGGGCACATGGTGCTGAGAGATGAGGGAGGTTGGGTCTCAAAACGGCCAGATGCCTCACTGCTGGGTCCTGAAGAGTGCAGAGACAAAAACCCTGATGCAGATTGGGTTTAAGAGGGAATGTGAGGGGTGAACTGGAGACTGCAAGCATGGAGACCGTCTTCAAGAAGTTGTGTTGCAATGGAAAACAAAAAAATGGGGTAGTTGCTGACGGGAAGGGCATTTTTTGGTGGTTTTTCTTTTCATGTAATTTCAAATGTTCAGAAAATTCACAAGTGGGTGATTTAACCTGATGCCCTGAAACTCAGAGCTAGAGACTTGTGGGAAGAATGGTCTGGAGGCACCAGAAGGCTGTCTGCCCCACCTACAACCCCAGGGACAGAAGGGCTGTGGGCACAAAAACCACCGGTGCTGGACCATGCTGCAGGGAAGCTGTGTCCTCATCGGAGAGTCAGGTCCTAGAATAGGTTGCATATTTGTTTAAAGGGACATTTGCTGGCAATGGCATTCGTTTCATTGTGCAGGAGCATTGTACAGTGAGCACCATCATTGTGCCAGAGGCACAGTGGCAGGGTTTCGAGAGTTGGGGAAGGGTGAAAGACAGGGACAGACTGAGGATTATGCAGAGCTTCGTGGGACTTGGAGTGCAGGAAGCCAGTCGTGACCTGTGTGTCTGGTGTAGGAGTCCATTAAGAGAGACAAGGAACAGCATGGAAGTATCCCTGATACATTCAAGATCAGTAGTGGTAACAGACCGGGCTTGTGGCTCTTCCTGTTGTCCTAGCCCTTCGGGAGGCCAAGGCGAGTGGATTGCCTGAGCCCGCGGGTTCGAGACCAGCCTGGGCAACTTGGCACAACCTCATCTCTACAATAAATCCAAAAAAAATTAGGCGTGGTAGCACACCCCTGTAATTCCAGCTCTTTGGAAGGCTGAGGTGGAAGGATCGCCGGAGCCCAGCAGGTCAATGCTGGGGAGGCTGCAAGCGTGTGTGCCACCATCCTCCAGCCTGGGTGAAGGAGTGAGACTCCAACTCAAAAAAAAAAAAAAATTAGCGGGAACAATGGAGCCAAGTGTTGGAAGGAAGGAAAGGATGGGTAGGGACCCACCTTTACCCCTTACTAATGGGTCAGACCACCTTAGAGAGGCATAACATTTGCCAATGTGCTGGTCTACTTTTTAACTTTATATTTTGAAATAATTATGGGTTTAGTCGGGCATGGTGGCTCATGCCTGTAATCCCAGTACTTTGGGAGGCTGAGGTGAGAGGATTGGCTGAGCCCATGGATTCGAGACCAGTCTGAGCAACTTGGCAAGACCTTGTCTCTACAGTAAATTTAAAAATTAGCCAGGCATGGTAGTGCATGCCTGTGGTTCCACCTGCTTGGAAGGCTGAGACAGAGGGATTGCCTGAGCCCAGCAGGTTGAGGCTGCAATGGCCGTGAGCATGCCACTGCAGTCCAGTCTGGGTGACAGAGTGAGACTCTGACTCAAGAAATAAATAAATTAATAATAATAATAAAGAAATAATTCTGGGTCTACAGAAAAGCTGCAAAAGTAGAGCAGAGAGTTCCCATATATCTTCCATTCAGCTTCCTCTAATAATAATCTTGCATAAGCCAGGCTCAGTGGCTCAGCCTGTAATCCTGCGCTTTGGGAGACAGGTGAGTGAATTGCCTGAGCCCGCGGGTTCGAGACCCACCTGGGCAACTTGGCGAGACCTCATCTCCACAATAAATCAAAAATTAGTTGGTCGTGGTCGCGTGCGCCTGTAGTTCCAGCTACTTGAAAGACTGAGGAGGAAGGATCGCCAGAGCCCAGCAGGTTAAGCCTGCGGTGGCCGGGAGCGTGCCACTGCACTCCAGTCAGGGTGACAGAGTGAGACTCCAACTCAAAAAACAATAATAATAATCTTGCATAGCCTAGTACAGTTTTCAAAACTCAATAACTAACATTGGCACTATCCTATTAATTTGCTATGGCCTTCAGAGTTCAGTTTTTTTTTTCCCCACTTTCGTTTTGTCCTGCTCCTGCATTTAGTTTTCATGTCTCCTTAGTCTCTTCCAATGCGTAAACATTTCTCCAGTTTTTCTTTGTATTTCATGATCTTGACACTACTGGAAAGGGCTGGTCAGTTATTTTGTAGAATGTTTCTCAATTTGCATCTGTCTGATATTTTTCCAAGATTAGATTGATGGCTGGGCCCAGTGGCTCACGCCTGTAATCCCAGCACTTTGGGAGACTGAGGTGAGAGGATTGCCTGAGCTCAGGAGTTCAAGACCAGCCACTATGCCCAGCCTCAGTTACTTTTTATATCAGTGTAGACTCATGGATGCTTATTTTATTTTATGGGTTATAACCCAACCCTATCCTTATTTATTTTGTTGCTCATTTATTCCAGGTTTGGCCATTTTAAGAGCTTTTACAGGTTGGAAACTGCCCTTTAAATGTGCCCACATCTCTCTTTTTTTTTTTTGAGCACCTTTTAACTTTGGGCATCAAGTGATGTTCTAAGCTCATCTCGTGACTTCTCTGTGTGAGTCCCAGCTCTGGAATCAACTACTACTTTTTTTTTTTTTTTTTTGGAGTTGGGAGTCTCACTCCTTCGCCCAGGCTGGAGTGCAGTGGCATGCACACTCACAGCCACCCCAGCGTCAACTTTATGGGCTCCAGCGATCTTTCCACCTCAGCCTTCCAAGTAGCCTGGAACTACAGACGCACACTACCACACTCAGCTATTTCTTATTTTATTGTAGAGACGAGGTCTCACCAAGTTGCTCGGGCTGGTCTCGAACAGGCAGACTCAGGCAATCCACTCACCTTGGCCTCCCAAGGTGCTGGGATGACAGGCTTAGCCACCCAGCCTGACCCGGAATCGACTACTTCTTCAAGGTACTCTTGTTCCTTTAACTGGAGAATGGTATTTAATTTGTATTTTTTTTTAAGAAAGAAAAGTTTATTTAAAAGTAAATTAGAGAAGGGAAAAAGAAGATTCACCTCCCTGAGGTGGAGGAGGGGCCAAAGCCAGGAAGCATGGTGACAGCCATAGCTCAAAGAGCATATGGCCACACCAGAGTCCTGCAAGGCAATGGCTCTAATTTGTATTTTTAAGGCATACTCTCACTGTTACCCAAGCTGGTCTGGATCTCCTCAAGTGATCCTCTTGCCTCAGTCTCCCAAGTAGCTGGAACTAAAGTGCGTGCCACCACACCCAACTTTGGAGAATGATATTTAGAAACCAACATCCAAGCATTAGGTGTGCTCACTGCTATTGAGGTCTCACTGGAAAGAGCTTGAAATGTATGTCTGTGTTGCTGGCTCACTCTTGGATGCTGAGATGAGCAGACCAGCCCCAGTAACCCAGTGGCACTTCACAGACAGTAGAAAGGAGGGTGTGCTTTGAGCTGTCTGGGGAAAGGAGTAAGAGAATGAATGACTACAAGCTTATGTCTACAACATTTTACTCAGATCATTTTAGCTTAGAAGCCTGGAGCCAGGCAGACCCGAGTTGCAAAACCCATCTTGCAAAAACAGTCTTACTGGCCAAATTACTTAACTCTCAGAACTTCTGCTTCTTACATTATTATATGGAAAGTAATTCTAACTTTAGTTGTCCCAAGTTGTAAAGTAACCTAAAGTACCAGGTACATTAAGCACTCAGTGGGTGTTGGTTATCAAAGTAACTTTTTTTTCTGAGTCAGAGTCTTACTCTGTTGCCCAGACTAGAGTGTAGTAGCATGCTCACGTACATCCAGCCATTAGTAAGGTGAATTCCTTTTTTTTTGAGTTGGAGTGTCACTCTGTCACTCAGACTGGAGTGCAGTGGCCACTCCTGGCCACCACAGCCTTGGCCTGCTGAGCTCCAGCGATCCTTCTGCCTCAGCCTTCCAAGTAGCCAGAACTACAGGCGTGCACCACCATGCCCAGCTAATTTTTGATTTATTGTAGAGATGAGGTCTTGCCAAGTTGCCCGGGTGGGTCTCGGACCCGCTGGTTCAGGCAATCCACTTACCTCAGCCTCCCAAAGTGCTGGGATAATAGGTGTGCGTCACTGCCCAACCAGGATGAGCTTTTGTAATACCTACTTGGGCCCTGCACCATGCCTAGTATTTTGCATATGTGATCTTAATTAACCAGTGCTCACAGCAACTCTGTGCAGTTGGTAGTCAGATAAAGTATAAATTGTGATAAACCCTATCTCGTAGAGTTTTTGTGGTGATTAGTGACTTGACTCCACCCAGCATGGCACTAGTGCTGTGACCTCGAGACCACCCCCAGGTTCCATGACCTGCTGGGAGACTCACAGGACTCGACGTCTGGTTGTACTTACAGCCCTGATTTAGTAGAGCAGAAGCGCAGTCAGCAAAGGGAAGAAGTACGTGGGCCACAGGGAGCCACATGTGTCCAAGATGCATCTGGAATCACGCAGAGCACACTTCGTTCCTCCAGCATCACATGGTCCCACATGCGTACGATGTTGCCTATCTGGGAAGCTCGTAGAGATGCAGGACTCAAGGTTTTCATTGGGGCTGGTCACATAGGCATGCTCTACCTCACGTGTACCCAGATTCCAGAATCACAGGGAAAGCAGGTGTTCGGCATAAGCCATCTTGTTTGTCCATGCAGTTCAGGAACAGTGAGCCATCACTGTCAGCTCGAGAATGGTGGAACCCCTCCCCCTCCAATGCCAGCCATGGGCCAACCTCATAGGCTGGACTAGCCAAGGGTAGCAGTCTCAGCCCTGCTGTGTTAACTCTTCTGCTCTGCACTCAAAGTTTAAGTCCTTTTTGATTTTGAGAGATGGGGAGGCCGAGTCTCGTAGAGGCTGGAGGGCCTTCTCAGACACACAGCTAGTAGGCAGCCGGGCCAAGATCGGGAGTCCAGGTGTCAAGGAAGACCCTGAGAAAAATCTCTGCAGAGCCAGGAGAACTTCTGCCCAGCACTGTCCAGTAGAACTTTCTGCAGTGATGGAAAGTTCTAGATATTGGAAATGCACCATTCAGTACAGTAGCTACTAAGTATACGTGACTTCTGAGCACTGGCAATATGGCTAGTACCACTAAGGAGATGAGTTTTTCATTTAGCTAATTCATTTAAATTTAAATAGCTACATGCAACTGGTCACTGCCATGCTGGACAGCACAGTTCTGTACCGTAATGTAATGGATTTTTCTTCTCGTGGGAAACAGGTAGGATAAACAGACACTGGCTCTTGTTCTGTACTGAGGAATGCACTGGTCTATGCGTGGCTCTCGGCAGATGTCCGTGTGTGCATGCAGCAAGGGAAGATAACATGTCCGCATGTTCCCTGGAAAAAGCCCTTTTCATTTAGAAGTCATGCTTAGTTGGTTTCATTGTTATAAAGAATAGGAAGGAGCTTGCCTATCTAAAAAGAAAGCGTTAAAGTTGACCTTTGGTGGGGCCTGGTGGCTCACACCTGTAATCCCAGCACCTAGGGAGGCTGAGGTGGGAGGAATGCTTGAGTCTAGGAATTCAAGACCAGCCTAGGCAACACAGCAAGGCCTCATCTCTACAAAAAATGCAAAATTTAGCTAGGCGTGGTGGTGTGTGCCTGGAGTCCCAGCTACTCAGTAAGTGGAGGAGGGAGGGTCGCCCGAACCTAGGCTGTTAAGGCTGCAGTGAGCCGAGATCACTGTACTGCACTTCAGCCTGGGCGGCAGAGGGAGACCCTATCTCAAAACATCATCATCATAATACAATAATACAAAATTTTTCATTTTGCTAATTTATTTCCATTTAAATAGCTACGTGTAACTGACTCTCAGGAGTCAGCTCTGCACAGCCTCAGGCCTCTTGTTGACAGGCGAGGCATGCCACAAGTCAGGGCTGACCTCCTGCCTACCTGCATCTTCTTTGTCTGCTACTGGGTGAGGGGCTCCTGAGCAGATGACCAGAAGCCTAGAGAAGGGGAGAGGCGCCTTTGAGAACATATAGTTTGTTGGAGAACTGAGTGTCACTTCCCTGTGTCCATCCTCGCCCCAGGGGATGAGGTGGGCCATCCCTGGCAGCACGGAGGGTGGGTCTGGTGAAGCCATGGAGAGCTGATGGGCCGGGCTGATGAGGAGGCTGAGAACTAGCACGGGCTGTCACACCCACTTTGGAGCAGATAGCATCCGTTGAAATCCTGGTTCCCTTGGCTTAGGAAAGTTGTTTCAGGCTGAGCCTTTGTTCCTTATCTGTAAGATGTTGGGAAGTCAAGTGTAAGCAACAGCAACATCAGCTGCTGGCTCTGGGACTGGCGTTGCTAGGGCTGCCAACGACGGCAGAACAAACACACGGTGAGTGCTGGGGCTGCCACTGACCAGGTGCCCCCTCCATTCCAGCAATTCCCTTTCTGCTTGATGTCTGTGAACATCACCCGCATTGCCATCCAGGCCTTGAGGGAGGAGTGTCTCTCCAGGTGAGTCCCCAGTCGCTGGCCAACCCGAGTGACCCCATAGAGCCTGCTCTCTTCCGCACCTGCGTCTTTCTCCCAGCCATCCTTTCACCCTGGCTCCTGGACAGAGGCCCCTGCGGCGGTTTCCCAGCACACCTCTCCTCCCCACTGTGCCCCTGATGTGGGCGGCCTGAGAAGTGATGGGGACGTCCTGGGTCGGGGAGGGAGGGCAGGAGGGCGTGTGGGTGCCGGCCTCTGTCTGCTGCTGAGCAGGTCCCCCGTCCTGCAGGGAGTGCAACCGGCAGCAGAAGGTCATCCCAGTGGTGAACAGCTTTTACGCTGCCACATTCCTCCACCTGGCACATGTCTGGAGGACGCAGCGGAAGACCATCTCAGACGCGGGCTTTGTCCTCAAAGGTGTGCCCTTTCTTTTGGGGAAGACAAGACTCCTGAACACAGTGTCCTGGGCTCAGAGACCCCAAGGTGGTCGCCAGACTGGTTTTGGTTGCAAGCCCCCTCTCCTGCATCCACACTTTCTCAAATCCCAGCTTCCCAAATCTCCATCAGTCCACCCTCTGCATTTTGCCACCTCTGCCTCCACTCTCCTCTCTTTTGAACCTTCTACTTAGCATGAGCATATTTTCTGAATCAGAACTGGTAAGCTGGGGCCAGCAGCCAGACTGACCCTCGAGGTTGAGGTTGTCCCAGCCTAGGTAGGCGTGATCCTGCTGGCTGTAACTGGTTCCTCGGCTTCCTCTGTGTTGATATCGCCACCGCAGGAGACCCCTTCACGCCTCCCTGGGACGGGCTGGGGCACCAGGGCTGGTGCAAGAGCCACGAGACCCCCTCTCATGCCGTCTGTTCCCCAACCCTCTCTGTTCCAGACTTGGAAGTGTTGGCCAAGAAGAGTCCACGGCGGCTGCTGAAGACCCTGGAGACCCACTTGGCCAGGGTGTCCAAGGGACAGGCCTCCTTTTTGGGAGCACAGAAGTGCGGTGGGCCGCAAGCTCCTCACTCCAAGGATCTCACCTTCACAGGTGTGTGTGACCTGCAGTCTCACCCCTCTGAAGGCACGTGATGCATCTGACTGATGTGGAAACTGGCTGATGGGATATTTGAAGGCCGAGCCGCAGGGGCTTTCCGAGTGTGGCAAACCGTGTCAGGAGCACCTGGCTGGGCCAAGCCCCTTTCTGTCTCAGCCGGTGGTCAGTAGGAAGCCCCTGGCCTAGTTGAAGAAAGCAAGTACTCTCACCAGCATGAGACCCCAGAGGCAGCTAGGCTTGGCCCACCCACCGCAGACCTACCTCAGAGCAAGGAGAAATTGCCTCAGTCTCTGCTGGGCTCCAGTCTATGGGGCTGAGTTCCGGGCTGACTCAAGGGGAGTGAGAGGATGGCAGGGTGGGACAGCCGCATCGGGGTGTTCCACACTACCCCACATCGAAGGAAGTTCCTGAGTAGAGGCAGCCAGAATTCTGACTCACCGGCCCAGGGCTTTGAGGCCTGGGTAGTTAGAATTCAGAGGATGACAGCAGGGCAGCAGCCAACAGAGGGGAGGGTAACCCCTAGCTCAGACTTGCAGCCTGAGGCCTCAGCTGGGGTGAGGGTGGGGGGAAGAGAGCTTCCTGTCCTCCATCCACCAGATCCTCCAGGCCCTACCTTAGCCCACCCTCTTCTCCCCAGCCCCTCCCCTGCGTTGCTTATGATCTAGAAACCGGTACTTGGCTAGGGATTGTCCATGGCAGCTCCATCCCAGGCCTCGGCAAGCTGGATATCCTCCCGTAGAGGACGTGTGCAGACCAGCAGCTTTTAAATAAAGAATTGCTCTAGTTTCAGGCCCGCAGGTGTTTTCTCCCAAGGTATGCTTCTTCCTGCGACCCTGTGGCTCCAGGCCCTGGATAGAGCCCAGCACGTCAGCCTGGAGGCACGCTGGCCCGAAGCCACGGGGTTTCTGCCTGGTCCTGGGCTCCAGGAGAGAGGAGAGTGCCTGTGTCCGGCCAGACTCCTGCTCGGCTCACAGAGTGTCCATCTTCAGCTGCACTTACAGGCCCAGAAGCCCCTTGCAAGCTCCAGCCCATGGACGAGGCAGCCCTGGCTCTGGTTGATTGGCAGGGGTGAGGCATCCACACGGGGAAGCCTGGCCCTGTTGCCCCGTCACAAGAGGCCTCCCAGGCCAGGGTGCCTGCACTGGGGAGTGGGGTAGGCGAGAGCCTGCATGCCACTTTCTGTCCTCTGGACTCTCTCCAGTGGAGCTATGGACGGATGCCGAGGGTGGAGCTGGCAGCAAACCCTGCAGGTGGCCTTGTGTTGTCTTTGCCCGACCTGAACTCATGGTGGGTTCCCATGGCTTCCTCCAGGCTGGCCTCAGCTGACCAGCAGAGACAGCAAGAAGACGACAGTGTGTTGGAGATTGGGATGCAGGGGAGCAAAGCCGATGGGGGTTCTTCCCCCGCGTCCCTTCTGCTTGCTGGGAGACTGCAGGGCTAACTCGGCAGACCAACTATGGATGCTCAGCCCCAGGCCCTGGCGCCTCTAGCTGGGGGAAGCTGCCCCTCCCTCGGGGGTGCCCTCTCCTCCCACTTCACACCCAGTGAAATGCCCTCCAGATGCCAGAGTCCTCAGGGCTTCACACAGTGAGACCTGATGGAACCTGAGATAACACCGTACTGGAATTTTGTTGATGGCCTGGGGGGGGGTGCCTGAACTCTCTGAAATCAGATGCAAAATCCTAATCTTTTTCTTGAGAGACATAAAATACTCTGCGATTATGTCAGAACCGCTGGCTTAGTACAACCCTCCCTCTCTCTCCTTTTGAAAGCCATTGCGGCACCTGCTCTCAGTGTAGACCACCAGGTGGAAGGCTGGGAAGTCTGCAGAGGAAAGGGAGCTGAGCCTCTGTGCGTCTTGGCACAAAACCAGCAAAGTAAATTTGGTCTGAATTTTTGTTTGAAGTGGACAGATCCAACTTCCAGGGCCCGGAAACCACACAGCCTGCAGGACATGGGTGAGGGCGAGTCAGGGCAGCCACAGCCCTTGCAGCCCCCTGGTCCGGCCTTCCACAGGCTCATGATTTGCTCCTGCCCCCATCATGCCATTTTTGTCACGCAAGGAATTCCTTTTTGGCTACTGCCTTCTCCCTACTATTACACTCTGACATGTCACCATCACCTCATTACATAAGAATGAGCCAAGGTCCAGACAAGAAAAAGCAACTTGGCCAGGATCAGAGGCAAGGCGAGAACTCGACCCAAGACCCCACACCAGCCCAGTGCTTTTCCTGTAGCTCTGCAGTGGCCCCGGGTGCGCCAGCCACACACACAACGCCGTGTGCCTGTGAAGCGACAGTGACAGGCCAGATTTGGTACAGTCGTGAAAAGTTGTCTGGGGCCGGTTTGTCACACCTGTAACCCCAGCACTTTGGGAGGCTGAGGCAGGGGATTTGCTTGAACGCAGGAGTCCGAGACGCCTGGGCAATGTAGCGAAACCTTTTCTCTACAAAAAATAAGCTGGGTGTGGTAGCATGCACCTGTAGTCCCAGCTACCCAGGAGGCAGAGGAAAAAGGATCGCCTGAGCCCAGGAAGTGGAGGCTGCAGTGAGCTGTGATCGTGCCACTGCACTCCAGCCCAGAGGACAGAGTGAGACCCTATCTCAAAAAAAAAAAGTCCTCTTGTTCATCGAGCATATTTTCCTTGACTCTGTCTCGCAGTGATTTTTTAGGACAGCTGAGGAAACACTGGCTTAAAACGGAACTGCATCCTAAGCCCATTGCCACAACCTTCTCCCTCATGGGAACGCAACACCGAGCTGAAGAGCCCTGGCTGAAAGTGATCCTTGGGTCTGGCGCTGTGCCACCTCCCTGTTGGGTTGACAGCAGGACCTTCCAGCCCCCTGGGACTCCATAACCAGGCAGAGCCACTCTGGCCCTTTGGAGGCTATGGAATTGTCATCTGTGTCCTCCACCAGCATGGGACGAGCCCAGGTGAACAGCTGGGATAGTGAGGCTCAGACCAGCGCAGGCGGTGCCAGAAAAGAGCTGGGAAAGCACGTTTCCTTTATTGAACAACTGCAGGGGGCATCACAGCCCTGACCAGCAGAAGAGGAGAAAGCAGGCAGGAGGCACCCACCCTCATTTCCAGTCCTTGAAGAATTGCTTGAAGATGGCACTCTCACGGCCCTGGGGCAGAATCTCCACCTGCAGGACAGTGGGGAGGAGTCGGGGAGGGTGGGAGCTGGGGACGGGAGTGCTGGGCACCCAGCCTGCATCTCCATGCAGTCCAGGTCAAGGGTGCTTCTCCCCCCCAGTAAGCCAAGAACTGGAAGCAAGATTCCAGGGACATGGGCAGAGAAAACACTGCTTTTGGGGGCAGATGCCACCAACTAAAGATGAGCCTTGTCATCTCCCTTCAGAACGACTGGTGGAGCCACCGTGCTAGAGGGTGGTGCCAGCCAGAGACAACGGCCTGGACCAGCATGAGCTGTCCACAGGTGCCCAGGGGAACGTTCCCAGCATCCTCTCTGAGAATAATAAGCATTCTTTCATCACGAAGGCCTAAGAGCGTCCATACTGGATCGTCTGACGAGGCCTGACTGCTCCCAGCCTCCCCTGCCCTCCTGGCCCAGCCTGAGGGCCCAGCAGCCACAAGACGAGCCCCAGGAGGTTTGGGACCTGGGAGCCTCACCTGAGTGTTTGGGGCATATCGCATGCGGGAGATGAAGCCCTCGGCTACTTGGAGGGCGGCCTGCCGCTCCTTCTCGTTGGCTTTCCGGCCTGGAACACAGGAAGGAAACTTTCACAAAGAGCAGGGACCTCCTTGCTGCCATCCCATTTTTCTTTTCTTTCTTTTTTTTTTGAGTTGGCGTCTCACTCCGTCGCCCAGACTGGAGTGCAATGGTGCACTTGCGGCCACCGCAGCCTCGACCTGCTGGGCTCCAGCAATCCCTTCTGCCTCAGCCTTCCAAGTAGCTGGAACTATAGGCGTGCGCTACCACGCCCGGCTAATTTTTTTTTTCTTTTTTCATTGTAGAGACGAGGTCTCGCCAAGTTGCCTGGGTGGGTCTCGAACCCACTCAGGCAATCCACTCGCTTCAGCCTCCCAAAGTGCTGGGATGACAGGCTGAGCCACCGAGCCCGGCCAACCATCCCATTTTTCTTGAGGAAATTCAAGGGGTCCACAGAATAGCTGGCAATTTTAAACAATAAATGGACCAGGAGGGCCCAAGAATGCTAAGAGCTCTTTGGAGGTGTGAAGTCAGCCCCTTCAGAATTTTCCCGGCCGGGCTCAGTGGCTCATGCCTATAATTGCAGCACCTGGGAGGCTGAGGCGGGAGGAGTGCTTGAGCCCAAGTAGAGTAGCCCGGGCAACATAGCAAGACCTTGTCTCTATTAAAAAACCAAAAATTAATCGAGTGTGGTGGTGTGCTCCTGCAGCCCCAGCTACTCTGGAGGCTGAGGTGGTAGGATCGCCTGAGCCCAGGACGTCGAGGCTGCAGTGAGCCATGATTGTGCTGCCACTGCGCTCCAACCTGGGCAGCAGAGTGAGACTGGCTCAAAAAACAACGAGCTAGATGAAAGATCCTCTTCTGCCCGGGTATCATCAAAACCTTCTGCTCTGACCAGGGCCCTGGGGGTCTTGCGGGAAGAACAACGGGTGTTCTCAGACCAGAGACCCTCTTCCTCTCTAAGACCCTTGCCTCTTGAGTCAGTCAATTTTCTGTTGTCAAGGCTTTTTGGGTTTGGGGGGGGTTTTGTTTGTTTGTTTGTTTTTGAGTTGGAGTCTCACTCTGTCGTCCAGACTGGAGTGCAGTGGCCACTCCCAGTCACCGCAGCCTCGACCTGCT
>NW_007240039.1:48381-49210 GCF_000164805.1 Carlito syrichta
GGAGGCCGAGGTGAGTGGATTGCCTGAGCCCGCCGGTTCGAGACCCGCCTAGGCAGGCGAGACCTCATCTCTACAATAAATAAAAAAATTAGCCGGGCGTGGTAGCACGCGGCTGTAATTCGGCTACTCGGAAGCCTGAGGCGGAAGGATCGCCGGAGCCCAGCAGGTCGAGGCTGCGGTGGCCGGGAGCGGCCACTGCACTCCAGTCTGGGCGACAGAGTGAGACTCCAACTCAAAAAAAAAAAAAAAAAACCTAAATAGCACAAAGAATGCAATGTATTATGGTGTGAGCTTATTCCAATAAGTGCCTATAATAATGAAGACACTGGCCAGACGTGGTGGCTCACACCTATAATCCCAGCACTTTGGGAGCCCAAAGTGAGAGGATTGCCTGAGCCCATGGGTTTGAGACCAGCCTGGGCAATTTGGCGAGACCTCATCTCTACAATAAATCAAAAAAATTTAACTGGGTGTGGTGGCACATGCCTGTAGTTCCAACTACTTGGAAGGCTGAGTGGAAGGACCGTCTGAGCCCAGGAGGCTAAGGCTGTGGTGGCCATGAGCATGCTCTGCACTCTAACCTGAGTGACAGAATGAGACTCCAACTAAACAACAACAACAAAATGACACTGACCATGGTGGTCACGCCTGTAATCCCAGCACTTTAGGAGGCCAAAATGGGAGGATTGCTTGAGACTGGAAGTTCCAGACCAGCCTAGGCAACACAGTGATACCCCATCTCTACAAAAAAGTAAAAAAAGAGCCGGGCTCGGTGGCTCAGCCTGTAATCCCGCGCCTTTGGGAGGCTGAGGTGAGTGGATTGCCTGAG
>NW_007240039.1:49230-49672 GCF_000164805.1 Carlito syrichta
CCAGGCGGGTCTCGAACCCGCAGGCTCAGGCAATCCACTCACCTCAGCCTCTCAAAGGTGCGGGATTACAGGCTGAGCCACCGAGCCCAGCTTCAAGGCTTTTTGTAAAACTAAATAGCACAAGCCGGGCATGGTGGCTCACGTCTGTAATCCCAGCACTTTGGGAGGACTGCCTGAGCCTACGGGTTCAAGACTAACCAGGGCAATATGGCGAGACCTCATCTCTAAAATAAATCAGAAAAATTAACTGGGTGGTGGCACGTGCCTGTAGTCCAGCTACTTGGAAGGTCGAGTGGAAGGATCACCTGAGCCCAGGAGGCTAAGGCTGAGGTGGCCGGGAGTATGCACTGCACTCTAACCTGGGTGACAGAATGAGACTCCAACTCAAAAAAAAAAACCTAGCCGGGCCCGGTGGCTCAGCCTGTAATCCCGTGCCTTTGGG
>NW_007240039.1:50626-51204 GCF_000164805.1 Carlito syrichta
ACTGCACTCCAGTCTGGGCGACAGAGTGAGACTCCAACTCAAAAAAATAAAAAGTAAAAAAAATAAATAGCCGGTATGGTGGCACAAGCCTGCAGACCAAACTACTTGGAAAGCCAAGGCAGGTGGATCTCTTGAGCCCAAGGGTGAGCTAGTATTGTGCTACTGCACTCCAGCCTGGGTGACAGAGCAAGACAGTCTCAACAAAATAAAATAGGGTCAAGCGCGGTGGCTCACGCCTGGTAATCCAAGCACTTTGGGAGGCCGAGGCAGAAGGATTGCTTGAACCCAGGGATTCAAGACCAGATTATGCAACACAGTGAGACCTTGTCTCTACAAAAATTTAAAAAATAGCTAGGCATGGTGACTAGCTATGCACGTGTAGTCCCAGCTACTTGGGAGGCTACAGTGGGAAGATCATTCGAGCCCAGGAGATTGAGGCTGTGGTGAGCCATGATCGTGCCACTGCATTTCAACCTGGACAACAGAGTGAGACCCCCAACTCAAGTAAGTAAATAAACAAAATAGCCAGGCTCAGTGGCTCAGCCTGTAATCCCGCGCCTTTGGGAGGCTGAGGTGAG
>NW_007240039.1:51224-63882 GCF_000164805.1 Carlito syrichta
ACTGCACTCCAGTCTGGGCGACAGAGTGAGACTCCAACTCAAAAAAAATAAAAAACAAAATAGACCTCACATAATCCACTTGGACACACCATACTTCTGTTCCAGGCATTTTTCCAAGGAAACAACACCTTGATGGGTGCTCCAGTCGGGCTATAAAAATCCCACGAATGGCAATGTACCTGAAATTGATTTGCTATCTCCCTTCCTCTAAGGATTGACCAGCGGCCTCCTTGCCCATGAGATACCTCCCCTGCTGGCCTCCCATGTTTCCTGTTTCTCCTCTGGTTTCTGTTTCCATATAGGTTCAGTTCCCTGCTTGGGTGATCTACGCCCTGTGGGCCTCGGGGAACCCCTCTCTGCTCGGCAGGGCACCCACCCTCCAGCAGGCGGGAACAGCCAGGCAGGCGGGAACAGCCAGCCCACAGCACAAGCCTCTCTTCTGGCTCTAACTCTTGAACCCCTACTGCCCTTCGACCTGCTGAGTTCAATGGGTTGCCTGGGAGCAGCTATGTGTGGGCACCTACCTACTTCTCTACCTTTCTGACCAGGTGGGGCCAGCAATTCCTCTGCCTCAGTTGACCCTACCATTATTTATTGAGCCAGTGCTAGTTGTCAAGACCCTCCCGACAGAGACTCAGAGCTTGTTTCATTTTCAAATAGTCAAGCCAGGCCCAACAGGCTTCTGCACAAAGTTTCCATTTCCAGAAGATAAAATCTCTCGGAAAACAAGTTTTACAAGTTCACGGTCCCCTGCATAAAGTGATATTTGATTAGCCTAAAACTATCCCTGCACACCTCAGAGGCAGAGTTCCAGAATCAGGGATCCCAGCAGCCCCGCAGGCCTAAGGAAGGTCTAGGACAGGCCGGGCGCAGTGGCTCAGCCTGTCATCCCAGCACTTTGGGAGGCCGAGGTGAGAGGACTGCCTGAACCCGGAGGTTCGAGACCAGCCTGGGCAACATGGTGAGTCCTCGTCTCTACAATAAATCAAAAAATTAGCCAGGCGTGGTGGTGTGCACCTATAGTTCCAGCAACTTGGAAGGCTGAGGCGGAAAGGATCGCCTGAGCCCAGCAGGTTGAGGCTGTGGTGGCCATGAGCATGCCACTGCACTCCAGCCTGGGTGACAAAGAGTGAGACTCCAACTCAAAATAAATAAAATAAGAACAAAGAAATGTGTGGATGCTAACTGTTCAAAAAATAAAAAGAAAGGTCTTGGACAGTGGTTCCCAAAGTGTGGTCCCGGGAACCGGCAGCTAAGGCAGCCCCTGGAAATGTGTCAGACATGCACATTCTCAGCCCTACCCCAGACGTGGTGAATCAGAGTCTCAGGTGGGGCCCAGCACTCTGTTTGTACAGGCCCTGGGGTGACTCTGAGCCCTGCCCTGTTTTCAGAGCCATTGTCTGGAATTTAGGGATTGGAAACATTGTCCCTGAGGCTTTTTTTGCAAGTCCCTGGGCAGGCTGAGCCCTGGGTGAGAAGCCACCCCGCCTCCGTCAGAGCAGCTGCCCACGTCTCAGACTAGGGTGGAGGGGCCACGTACCCTTCCAGATGTAGATCTTGCCGCAGAGCCCGTTGTCCAGCACGAAGCAGTCGTCGGACACCAGCAGCTCGAGGGCAAAGGGGCTGGCGTCGGCCACCTTGGTCAGGTTCATTTGTCCCGTGGCATCAGAGACCTGGGGAGCAGGGCGGCGCTGGATCTCGCCCCCACCGGCCCTCATGGCAGCCCCAGGAGGGGGCTTGGCCCTCCCCCGCTCCCGCCCACCCTGCCCGCCTGCCCCTCCATGTCCCAGAAGCACACAGGAGAGAACCCCGGAAAGCAGATCCCAGACAGCCCCCCACCTTCCCTCAATCCCCATCCCTGCAGCGCAAGGGCCCCGAGTCCGCTGGGGAAGCAGGTGGATTCCAGATCACAGAGAAATGCAGACTTGGCACTGACTTCAGACCTTCCCCAAGCGTGGGCCAGAGGTGAGGGAGGAGAGCCTGCCCTCTGCCCACTGGCCTCCTCTCTCGCCCCAAGCCCTGAATCTCCTCCCCTTCCCCCCACAAGCACCCAGAGTCCTGCCCACCCCACCGGCCCCAGGGCAGGCCTGGGGTGCCCACCTTATACAGAGCCGCGGCCTGGGCATTCGTCTGGTCGGCTGTGAGGTCTTCCTCGGGGTTGCCTTCCTTCAGAGCAGGCTTGGAGCCGAGGACCTGCGGGGCCAGGGCAGGCCAGGTTTACAGGCATCCCTGCCCCGGAACCTCCCAGCCCGTCATACCCACAGCCGGGCCTCCAGTGGGACAAACGGCCCTGCACCAGGGCACCCGGCAGAGGCGACAGAGGCCTGGGTCCAGTACCCTCCACCGGCCAGTCTGCTCAGCCTCGAGAACAAGCATCTACAGGGAAGGGTCAACCTGTGGGCTGCAGCTCTGGGAAGCGCCCTCGATGCCCCCTGCCGCCTCCACCGGCCACCCTCGGCCCCCAGCCCATCATCGCCTCTCTCGGCCCCTTGGCAGAGACACCCGGCCACCCTCCACATCCCCCCACCTGGGTCATCTCCGCGGGCTCCTCCCCATCCATGACGATCTCCACCTGGGCCTTGCCCTGCCGCTCGCTGTCCCGGATGGCCAGGGCCAGGTCCCTCGCCTTGTTGCGCTCCAAGATGTTGGACCTCCCTCCACACCAGGCAAAGATGTTCTGAGGGGATACAGGGCAGCCCAGTCAGAGCCGGCTGCCCGGGGCCTGCCAGCCCCCATGCCCCCACTCAGAGGGAGGGCCCCTGGCGCGCCCTCTTTCCTCTCCAAAGAACTGTCCCCTGCGGCAGAACCATCGGGAAGGCATGGGGCCACGGGGCCATCTTTCCTTCTCTTATTTTTCCGCAACATGTATTGCCGTGCACTTGAACATCTTCATCTTGCTTAGAGCGATCTGTCTCCCCTGGCCAGGCCTGGTGGCTCACGCCTGTCATCTCGGTACTTTAGGAGGCCAAGGCGGGCTAGCTTGGGCTAGCCTCAAGGTTTGGGACTAGACCGGGCAACAGAGCGTGACCTCGTCTCTACAGAAAAAAAAAAAAAACTTAGCCAGGCGTGGTGGCATGCGCCTTGGGTCCCAGCTACTAGCTCAGGAAGCTAAGGCGGGAGGATTGCTTGAGCCCAGGAGGTTGAGGTTATGGTGAGCGGAGATCATGCCACTGCACTGGGCAACAGAGTGAGTCATGTTGTCTCAAAAAAAAAGAACTGCTGGGCGTAGAGGCTCAAGCCTGTAATCCCAGCACTTTGGGAGGCCGAGACGAGAGGACTGACTGAGCTCAGGGGTTGGAGACCACCCTGGGCAACTTGGTGAGACCTCGTCTCTAGGATAAATCAAAAAATAAGCCGGGCACAGTAGGGTGCATTTGTAGTTCCAGCTACTTGGAAGGCCCAGACGGAAGGATGGCCTGAGCCCAGTAGGTCGAGGCTGCAGTGGCCGTGAGCATGCCACTGCACTCCAGCCTGGGCAATAGAGTGAGACCCAACACACACACACACACACACACACACACACACACACACACACACACACACACAAAAGAACAATCCCAGCACTTTGGGAGGCCAAGGCAAGAGGATCGCCTGAGCCCACAGGCTCAAGACCAGCCTGGGCAATTTGGCGAGACCTCATCTCTATAATAAATAAATAAAAATTAGCCGGGCATGGTGGCACATGCCTGTAGTTCCAGCTACTTGGAAGGCTGAGGCAGAAGAATCGCTTGAACCCAGCAGGTTGACTCTGGGTTTGCCGTGAGAGTGCCACTGCACTCCAGCCTGGGCCACAGAGTGAGACTCCAACTAAAAAAAAAAAAACTATCTCCCCAAATAGAAAGTGAGCTGCATTAGGGCATGAAGATTTTGTTTTGCTTTGTTCACTCTGTATGCCCACTGCTAAAACAGCCTGGCACAGAATTATTAGGCACAGGTGAAGTCTTTTTTTTTTGAGTTGGAGTCTCACTCTGTCACCCAGTCTGGAGTGCAGTGGCCGCTCTCGGCCACCGCAGCCTCGACCCGCTGGGCTCCGGCGATCCTGCTGCCTCAGCCTTCCAAGTAGCCGGAACCACAGGCATGCGCTACCACACCGGGCTAATTTTTTTGATGTATTGGAGACATGAGGTCTTGCCAAGTTGCCCAGGCTAGTCTCAAACCCCTGGGCTCAGGCAGTCCTCTTGCCTTCACCTCCCAAAGTGCTGGGATGACAGGCTGAGCCACCGAGCCGGCCCAGACTAAGTCTTAGCTGAACGAATGCTCGAGAGGGCGAATGCCAACCTTGAGCTTGGCAGCTCACACTCCCACCCACACAGTCCCCGGCAGGGCCCTCACCACTCCTGCCCTCGTGATGCAGGGTCGGGCCACTGGTCCCCGCCTCGTGCCACCACTGCCAGCCCTGTTACAGCTTCTGGATCCGTCTCCCCACCCCAAGTCCTCATGGGGCCCACACTCCTCAGTCCCAGCTGACGTTCCTTCTCCTCGTGACCCGGGTTCCCCTCCCTTAACAAGTCCACTCCCCCTGCTCCCGGCCCCACCCTGGCCCCAGTCACTCTGGAGCTGTCCCCGCTGTCCCGTGCACCCCTGCACCCCTCCCCACCTTGGTGCCTTAGCTCACCTGCTCCCCTTGCCGGATGTGGCGTTTCAAGTCCATGCAGGAACCTTCCCGGGATGACTGGCCTGGGCTCCGGCTAAGGGCCCGCCCTGCCCCAGCACCCCCTGTGCACAGCCACTGCCCAACTCAGAGCCCTGGCCCCATGTGGGGAGTGAGCGGCCTCTTGGCTGCCTCCCCAGGGCGCCCCTGTACGCCCCGTGTTGGCTCAGAGTGGGCCTGGCAGATTCACAGAAGGGATGGATGCGTGACTGAATTGAATGGCCTGGCAGTCGGTTTACTCAGAGTTACAGAGGCTTCCGAGAGACGGAGGGAGTGTGCCACAGAGTGTCAGAGGAAGGCTGGTGTCTGTCCTCGCAAAAACAGGGATGTTTTCTAATGACTGAGGGGCTGGGGGGGTTCAACCTGGGATGGCCTGAGAGCTTCTCAGCGTCTCCTTCTTTCCTGGCCTCCCGATCCCGCCCTTTTTTTTAATATTTATTTTTTATTTTTTGAGTCGGAGTGTCACTGTCGCCCAGGCTAGAGTGCAATGGCACACTCACGGCCACCGCAGCCTCGACCCGCTGGGCTCAGGCCATCCTTCCACCTCAGTCTTCCAAGTAGTCGGAACTACAGGTGTGCGCCACCATGCCCAGCTAATTTTTTTTTTTTTGAGTCGGAGTGTCACTGTCACCCAGACTGGAGTGCAGTGGCACGCTTATGGCCACCACGGCCTCGACCTGCTGGGTTCCAGCAATCCTTCTGCCTCAGCCTTCCAAGTAGCCAGAACTACAGGTGCGTGCTACCATGCCTAGATAACTTTTTTAATTTTTTTATTGTAGAGACCAGGTCTTGCCAAGTTGCCCGGGTGAATCTCGAACCCGGGGGCTCAGGCAATTCGCTCACCTAGGCCTCCCAAAGTGCTGGGATGACAGGCGTGAGCCACTGCGCCCGGCCCGGTCCTGCTCTTTTATTTATTTATTTTATTTATTTATTTTTTTTGAGTTGGAGTCTCCCTCTGTCGCCCAGACTGGAGTGCAGCGGCCGCTCCCGGCCACCGCAGCCTCGACCTGCTGGGTTCCGACCATCCTTCCGCCTCAGCCTTCCGAGTAGCCGGAATTACAGGCTCATGCTACCATGCCTAGCTGATGTTTTGATTTATTGTAGAGATGAGGTCTCGCCGCCCAGGCGGGTCTCGAACCCGCGGGCTCAGGCCATCCACTCACCTCAGCCTCCCAAAGGCGCGGGATGACAGGCTGAGCCACCGCGCCCGGCTGGTCCTGCCCTTTTAAAGGATGCTGCCCACACGGTGTGCCCAGTCCGACCCAGCCAACCCACCTGGCCCAGGTCCAGGATGAAGCAGTCCCCAGTGTTGAAGCTGTCCCAGCTCAGAGCCCGCTCGGTGGCACGGATATTCTTCTTCCCTTTCACCTGGTAGAGCCTCTTGATGGCAGCTGGAGCCCCTGGGGAGGTCTTGTGGAATGCTGACTCCACGCCGCCTTCCTGCAGCCCAGACACGCGCCTGAGCGGACTGACGGGAGCCCCGGAGCCCTGTGCACCCCGTCCCATTGGGTGGGGGGCAGAATGGTGGGGACCCAGGGCCAGAGCCAGCTGGGAGCAGGGGGCGGGCATGGAGAGGGTGGGCACCGGGAGGTGGGCTCTTACCTGGTACTTGAGGCCTCGTGGGAAGTAGCTCATGAAGAGGTCGGACTCATTGCCCTGCACCTCCCGGTGCTGCACGGGCCGCTCACCCAGCAGGGTGTTGAGGTGCACGGCCAGCACGGCGCAGGCCCCCTGCTCATCCCGGGATGACTGCTGGCCTGGCACGGGTGCGAGGCGGCGGGGCAAGGTCCGTGAGACCCGTGCCAGCCCCTCCCGCTCCCGGGCCAGACCTCACTGCCCCCACTCCTTACCGATCCACAGGTGCAGGTGGGAGAGCTCCTCGGGGCCGTTGTGCAGCACTAGGTAGGAGTCCCCCGAGAAGAAGACCCCCTGGCTCTCTCGCGCGACGGGCACCGGCTTCAGCTTCTCCACCCGCCAGACGTGCAGGCCAGGGTCCTTCACCGAGGCCGAGAACGGAGACCCGCTGCGGGACGGAAGAGGGAGGGTGGCAGCTGGGCCGGCGGGGGGCACAGAGACCTGGGCAGGGGGCTAGGGCCTGGGGTGGGGCGGGGCAGCCCTCGGAAGGCGAGAAGGGAAGGCGTGGGAGGGGAGGGGGCCCTCAGCCTACCTCTGGGGAATGGACGTGTACATGGTGCTTCCAGATCTGAAAAGAGAAGCGACACCAGTATTATTACAGACACCAGAAAAAGCAAAAACATGGAACCAACCGAGCTGCCCATCAAAGCTGGACTGGATAGAAAAAAATGTGGTCCATATACACAATGGAATATTACGCAGCCATAAAGAAGGACACACATGTGGACTTCGCAGCAACTCGGATGGATTTGGAGTCGATCATACTCAGTGGTCTATCACAGAAACAAAGAACTGAGGTCCACATGTTCTCACTGATCATCAGACCTTGAACAATGATCATAATACTATAAGAAAGCGATTGGCAGTTGTGGGAAACTGCCGGGGGGGTGGGCACACCTCATCCACAAGGGCACCTGCATAATCAGCGTTTGTATACCTAACCCTGAATCATACCCCACATCTTTATAATAGTAAAAAAGATATTTTATAATTTAAAAGAAGGCTTATTCTTTTCTTTTTTTTTTTATTTGAGTTGGAGTCTCACTCTGTCGCCCAGACTGGAGTGCAGCGGCCGCTCCCGGCCACCGCAGCCTCGACCTGCTGGGCTCCAGCGATCCTTCCACCTCAGCCTTCCAAGTAGCTGGAACTACCGGCGCGTGCTACCACGCCCGGCTGATTTTTGATGTATTGTAGAGATGAGGTCTCACCAAGTTGCCCAGGCAGGTCTCGAACCCGTGGGCTCAGGTAATCCACTCACCTCGGCCTCCCAAGGCATAGGATTACAGGCTGAGCCACCGAACCCGGCTTATTCTTTTCTTAATGTAGTGATTTTACATGGAACCAACCGTGTTGCCCACCAAAGCTAGACTGGATAGAAAAAATGTGGCACATATACACGAGGGAATATTATGCATTCATAAAGAAGGACAAATATATGGACTTCGCAGCAACTTGGATGGATTTGGAGTGGATCATCCTCAGTGATCTCTCACAGAAATAAATAACAGAGTCCCATATGTTCTCACTAATAAGCGGACCTTGAACAATCATCATAATACTATGAGAAAGGGATTGGCAGGAGTGGGAAATTATCAGGGGAGGGGGGTGGGATTGGCAGTTGAAGAAAACTGCCAGGGAAGGGAGGAGCTCACCTCATCAACGAGGCCACCTGCATAATCAATGTTTGTATACCTAGCCCTGAATTGTACCCCACATCTTTATAATAAAATTAAATTCAATTAAAAAAGGCCAGAACAACCGCCCCTCATGCTGGCCCAGGAGGTCCTTCCAAATGGCCAATTACTTCCATATTCACCAGTTACTTCATCTCCCAAAGGAGATGATCCTTGGTCCCATTATGCAGGCAAGAAAAATGAGGCTCAGAGAGTGAAAGTCTAAGGCCACACAGCAGCAAGTGGCCCACAGAAATAAGGTCTCTAGCCTCGGATCCGGTGTCTTCCGCTGCCCTGACCTCTCAGACACACCTCCCATTCACTTCAGCTCCCCAGCTCTGGGGATTGCACAAGGCAGCACAGGGCAGGGTGCGGTGGTTCATGCCTGTAATCCCAGCAACTTGGGAGGCCAAGGTGGGAGGATCGCTTGAGCCCAAGAGTTCGAGACCAGCCTGGGCAACTTGGCGAGACCTCATCTCTACAAAAAATGGTAAAAATCAGCCAGGTGTGGTGGCACATACCCGCAGTCCCAGCTACTCGAGAGGCTGAGGCAAAAGGATCACCTGAGCCCAGGAGGTCAAGGCTGCCATGAGCTGTGATTGTGCCACTGCACTCCAGCCTGGGCAACAGAGACAGAGACCCTGACTCAAAAAAAAAAAAAAAGAAAGAAAGAAATGCCGGACGCAATGACTCACACCTGTAATCCCAGCACTTTGGGAGGCAGAGGCAAAAGGAATGCCTGAGTTCATGAGTTCAAGACCAGTCTGGGCAACTTGGTGAGACCTTGTCTCTAAAATAAATCAAAAAATTAGCTGGGCATGGTGGTGCGTGACTACAGTTCCAACTACTTGGATGGCTGAGGCAGAAGGATCGAGGCTGGAGTGGCTGTGAGTGTGCCACTGCACTCCAACCTGGGCGACAGAGAGAGACTCCGACTCAAAAAAAAAAAAGAAAGAAAGCATAAAATCAACGACTTCAGCTTCTATCATAAAAACAAAATAGGAAAAGGAAAAGCAAATGAAATCCAACATAATCAGAAGAAAGTTAGTCCAGATGTGGTGGCTCATGCCTGTCATCCCAGCACTTTAGGAGGCTGAAGCAGGAGGATTGCTTGAGCCAAGGAGTTTGAGATCAGCCTGGGCAACATAGCGAGACCTAATCTCTGTTAAAAAAATAATAATAATTTAAAAAGTTAGGTAAGTATAATGGTGTACACCTGTAGTCTCAGCTACTTGGGAGGCTGAAGTGCAAGGGTCACCTAGGCCCAGGAGTTCAATGCTGTGGTGAGCCATGATGGTGCCACTGTACTCCAGCCCGGGTGACAGAATGAGTGCCCCAAAATTAAAATAAAATAAAATATAAGAAAGAGAAAACAAGAGAGAAAATCAATGAAATTGATTTTTAAAAAAAGAATCAATGAAATTGATAACCTAGTCTGGGTGCAGTAGCTCAGGCCTGTAATCCCAGCACTTTGGGAGGCAGTAGTGAGAGGATTGTCTGAGATCAGGGGTTCGCGACCAGCCTGGGCAACTTGGCGAGACCTCGTCTCTACAATAAGCCAAAAAATTAGCTGGGCATGGTGGTGACACGTGCCTGTAGTTCCAGCTCCTTGTAAGGCTGAGGCGGAAGGATTGCCAGAGCCCAGCAGGTCAAGGAACATGCCACTGTACTCCAGCCTGGGTGAAATAGTGAGTCTCCGACTCAAAAAAAAAAAAAAATCAATAACCTTTAGACAAAGTGATTAGGAGAAAGAGAAAACACAAATTTCCAATACAGAAGCAAAAAGGAGTGACATCTCTACAGATTTAAAAGGATAAAGGGAATATTAAAACGACTTTATGCCAATATGTTCAACCACTCATAAGAAATGGCCAAATTCCTTGAAATATGCAAATTATAAAAGCTCATTCAGGAAGAAATAGATTACCTGAATAGAGGCAATATTTCTTTTTAAACATTGAATTTATATTAAATCCCCCCCCCCCCCGCAAATAAAATCCAAGCTCAGATGGTTTCATTGGTAAATTTTACCAGAAACGGCCAGGCACAGTGGATCACGTCTACAATCCCAGCACTTCGGGAGGCAGAGGTGAGGATTGCCCAAGCCCACGGGTTTGAGACCAGCCTGGGTAACATAGCAAGATCTCATCTCTACAATAAATTCCTTTTAAAAATCAGCTGGGTGTGGTGGTGCATGCCTGTAATTCCAGCAAGTTGGAAGGTGGAAGCAGAAGGATGGCCTGAGCCCCGCTGGTCGAGGCTGCGGTGGCCACAAGCATGCCACTGCACGCCAGTCTGGGCAACAGAGTGAGACTCAGACTGAAAAAAAAAAAAGCCGGGCTCAGTGGCTCAGCCTGTAATCCTGCGCCTTTGAGGTGAGTGGATTGCCTGAGCCCGCGGGTTCGAGACCCGCCTGGGTAGCGAGACCTCATCTCTACAATAAATCAAAAAATCAGCCGGGTGTGGTAGCGCATGCCTGTAATTCTAGCTACTCGGAAGGCTGAGGCTGAAGGATCGCCGGAGCCCAGCAGGCGAGGCTGCGGTGGCCGGGAGCAGCCACTGCACTCCAGTCTGGGTGACAGAGTGAGACTTCAACTCAAAAAAAAAAAAAAAGACCAGAAATTTAATTTAAGGAAGACATACTGCCAATTGTTCACAAACTCTTCCAGAAAATAGAAGAGAAAGTTACACTCCCCAATTATTCTATGCTGCCAACATTCTCCTAAAACCAAAAACAGACAAATATATTGTAAAAAAAGAAAATAATAGACTGGCCGGGTGCAGTGGCTCAAGTCTGTCATCCCAGCACTTTGAGAGGCCAAGGTTAGTGGATTGCCTGAGCCCACGGATTCGAGACTAGCCCGAGCAACTTGGTGAGACCTCATCTCTACAGTAAATTTTTTTTAAAAATTAGCCGGGTGTGGTAACATGCACCTGTGGTTCCTGCTACTTGGAAGGCTGAAGCGGAAGGATCACCAGAGCCCAGCAGGTTGAGGCTGCGGTGGCTGTGAGCCTGCCATTGCACTCCAGCCTGGGTGAGTAAGACTCCAACACATACACACACACACACACACACACACACACACACACACACACACACACACACGAAGACTCTTGGGAAACACACACGCACGCACACACACACACACATACACATGAAGACTCTTGGGAACCAGGACAGCAGGAAGGAATAGTGCCACTGTTGGGGACTGGATGACAAGTAGGAAACAACGGGGGAGGCCAAGATCCGAGACAATAGATGGGAAATGCAGCGTGAATCACGACTTTCCTTGTCCCTTTCCACCCTACAAAATAGCAAGGCATTTCTTGGCACCACGCCTGGCAGTGAGGGGTGGCTTGGGGAGGGAACCTGCAACGTTTCCCCATCCCACAGAGGATCACATGCTGTGCCACAACCCTTCCACAGGCCAGGCTGTGACTCAGGCCTGAAGTGGTTTAGTAGCCGCCCCAAGCTCAAGCTGGCAGGAGAGGTGGGAACTAGAGGGGGAGCGGGTCTGCTGTCAGTTTCACTACCTCTCGTGCTGTGAGTGAGAGGAGAGCTGGGGCCCTAACTCAAAATCCGGCAGCCCACACGCCCAGGGGTTTGGGGAGAAGGTTTGCTGGCTGCTTCACTGCCCTGGCTTCCCCTTAGAACTCTCTGGGGATCTTACAAACATATAAGTGCTGACAAAGATTTTTTTTTCCTGGGCCAAATAGTTTTTTTTTTTTTTTGGAGTCAAGGTCTCACTTTAGCGCCCAGGCTGGGTTCCAGTGGCACGATCACGGCTCACCACAGTCTCGACCTCGTGGGCTCAGCTGACACTCCCGCCCCAGCCTCACCAGTAGCTGGGAATATGGATGTGCACCACCACATCCGGCTAATTTTTGCATGTCTTGTAGAGCCGAGGTCAAGGTCTCGCCATGTTGCCCAGGCTGGCCTTGAACACCTGGGCTCAAACAATCCTCCTGCTTCGGCCTCCCAAAGTGCTGGGATTACAGGCATGAGCCACGGCGCCGGGCTCATGTTTGGCCAAACTTTAATCATGTTTCTGAACCTCCTCCTAGGCCCATTTGCACACTTTCTTGTAACATCCTGTTTTAGCGAAAGCACCCTCCGAAGTCGGTTTAGCCAGAAGCCCCTACCCTTGGTCCCTGGTTGCCCCTGAGAGTTGATCAGGGTGTTCACGCACCGCTGCCCCCCCAGGTGATGTCTATTCACCCTGGCCTGTCTTCAGCAAGAATCCTGTTAGGTCAGTTTAGCCAGAATCGCCCTCACTCCCGCTGTTTCTTCTTGGCAATTTTCCACCCCCACCCCCGGCCTGTTCCTTAGTCATAAATCCCCGGCATGTCCATGCCGTGTCCAGGTTGAGCCCACACCCTCTCCCCCACTGCAAAAAGACACTGCAGTGGTCCCTAACCCCATCGTGACGGTCCTGCAAAAAGTCTTCTTTCCTGTGCTGTAATGAGTATCACTGCATAATTTTGTTTGAACAGCGCCTGGGCCCCTGGTCGGGAGGTTCTGACTCCCTTCTGGAGCTTGGATGTCTTGAGCATATATGTCTGAGGTGACCCTGATTCTGCCAGGGAATCCTGTCCCAGAGCGAGGTCATTTGAATTCAAATGACGGCCGGCTCAGTGGCTCAGCCTGTAATCCCACGCTTTGGGAGGCCGAGGTGAGTGGATTGCCTGAGCCCGCAGG
>NW_007240039.1:64322-66414 GCF_000164805.1 Carlito syrichta
ATTCAAATGGCTAGGGCTGCCCCGCCCCTCCCCAAACCACTCCAGCCCAAGTATCAGCCAGCCACTGTCCTGATTTCACCTGCAGGCAGTCTGAGGGCCTTCGGGGGCCTGATGACTCGGTGTCACGGCCTCTGCTCTGCCAGGAAGTCCGGCACAGCCAGGATGAGCCCCGACCCAACAGTCCCTCCATCTGAGCATGGGCACAACCGACTCATTCTCTGGGGCAGCTTCGAGGCTGCAATCAGACAAGGCTCCCGGAGCCAGGTGTAAAGCCGCCCAGACAGCGGACTGGGGGCACCACGCCAGGCACAAAGCAGCCTCTAGAAACGCAGGTCTCTGCTCCCAGACCCCACAGCCAGCCCTTGCCTGCCCACCCGCCTGGGAGGGCCTGCGCAGCCTGACCGGCCACCCCACCCCTTTCACCTTTCAATGTTCTTCTTCCTCTTGCTGCTGCTTCTGGGGCTCTGTTTCCCCCCCTGCCCCACCCAGCTCTTCGTTCCCTCCTCTTTCTCTGGGCGGCCCCACCCCTGGCCCCACCCTTGGGCTCCGTCCGCCCACAGGGAGGGGCGGACAGTGCCGGGAGGACCGGCAGCCTGGATGAAGGAGAGCAGAAGCTGAAGGCCGGGTGGTGGGTGTGCCAGGGGGTTCCTCGGAGGTACCCACAGGGAGACCGGAGGCCCCAGCCCTGCCACCAGGGCCTCTGCCCGCCCCAGGCTGCAGCCCACGCAGGCCAGGGACAGCATCTCGGAGCCCGGGCCTAGCGAGGAAGCCAGGCTCCCGCTCACCAGCCTCGGGCAGGCGGTCTGCACGGCCCAGGCTGCAGCGGGTTAGTTGCATTTCCTGGGTGGGGTCACTGACTCCCCACCACTTCTTCCTCCTTCCCTGACCTGTCTTTCTCCTTGCCCTGCCTGCACGAAGTCTGCTGATTTCACAGCTCAGTTCTGAGGCCTCGAAATCGTCTTTGCTGCCTCCCAAAGCCACGCCCAATGCCTCTCGGGTCTACCCTCTGGCCTGCTTCCCGGTCTGGGCCCGGGGCTCTTTGGGGACAGCTCCTCTGGGCCGACGCAGGGCCACTGTCCATCCCACATCGCAGTCATTCTGATGAGTCTCGCCCCAACGCTGGCCTTCCAGAAGACCCTGGGGCCCCAAGAGCACAAGTGACTGCCCAGGGTCACACAGAGAGCTGGAGACAGAGGGAGGGAGGCTCCCGTTCCCTGTGGAATCCAAAGCTGAGGGAAGCTAAGGGGAAAGTGAACACCCAAGGCCAGGTTTGGGGGCTCAGCCTGTCATCCCAGCACCTCGGGAGGCCGAGCCGGGTGGATTGCCTGGGCCCGCGGGTTTGAGACCCATCCCGGGCTACTTGGCGAGACCTCGTCTCCACAATAAATCCCAAAAACTAGCCGGGTGTGGTGGCGTGTGCCTGTAATTCCAGCTACTTGGAAGACTGAGGCGGAAGGATTGCCAGAGCCCCGCAGGTCGAGGGAGGCTCTAACTCAGAAAAAATGGGGGCGGGGTTAATCTGGGCGGAAATCCCAGGGGAGACCTCGACCCCCGAAACCAGAGGCCGAGTTGATAACCTGGAGGGGTGACTGAGAGCTGGATAGTGTGCTTCCTAGGCAAGCCACTTAACCGCCTCGGGCCTCCCTGTACCCGATCTGTGAAATGGGCACAAATAAACGTGAAGACTAGCTGAGAGACCCTACGATTGGGAGCAAATCATAGATGCTCAGTAAACCCCGACTTCCTTCTCGGCCCTGGCCATCCGTCCCCACCGTGAGCACTTTCTGGGGGGCTGCGGTAAAGGGGCTCATCTCCCGGTGTGGCCACGCCCCGTCCCCTCCCCCAGTTCGGTGTCGCCGAAGGGGGGGGGGCTCAGCCACAGGTCACGCGCCTCTTCTCGCCCCGCCCCCACTCCGGGCGCGGTTGGTCGATCTTGGGGGCGCCGGAGCTTGGCCCGGGCGGCTCTTGCGTGCCGGGCTCTGCACACCCCCGGGGGGCCGGACATGAGTGGGCGTCACTCCCCCCCTCGCGCTAGCTTCTCCAGGCCGAGGGTGGCCCCATCGCGACGGGAGAGAAGAGAGGGCGAGGCTTG
>NW_007240039.1:66810-68071 GCF_000164805.1 Carlito syrichta
GGCGCCGTCTACGCCGCCCGCGCCCGCCCCGGTGCCCGAGTGAGTCAGAGGGCGGGGCCCGTCCCGCCTGAGTCGGCAGCCCTGGATCGTCCCCAGGGGCGAGCGGGGCGGCCGAAAGTGGACCGGAATTGGGGGTGGAAGGGTGGACCCTGGGGAGGCGAAAGACAGGAAACTTGCGGGAGGAGCGACTTCCCACTCGGCCGGGGGCCGCTGGCCTCGATCACCGGGCCAGCACCTGCCGTTCTTTGAGCACCTACTAGGTGCTCGGTGCCTTAGTCTTCACGACTACCATCCTATTCCTGCTGAACGGATAAAGAAGTCGCACAGAGGCTCAGAGAGGGCAAGTCACTTGTCCAGGGTCACACTGCTGGTTCAGGAGCAGAGCCAGGACTAGAACCCAGGCTGGTCCCGCCTGCAACACCTGACCCTTCTCTTCTTCCTTCAGAGGAAAACAGGCCAGCCAGTGTCTGCACCAGGCCTCCCAGAAGTTGGTGGCCAGCCCAGGGTCCACCCTTCTGCCTTGGTTCCTGAATGGAGCGAAAACCCAGGAGAGATGTCAGCTGACAAGAGCATCGGGTCAGGCCATGGCCTCATCACCCAGCAGCAGGACGCCTTTCTGGAGATGCAGCTTTGAAAATCCCAACCAGCATAAGTTTCTGGGAGGCCCACTGTGGGGCCTCGGGTCAGGGAAACAATTCAAACCCTGGCTCTCTATCTCTTTCCATCCGGGTGTCCGGGGAACCACGCTCCCCAGGGGAATGCTCGGAAACCACCCTCCCTCTGCTTGCCCACCCTCCCCTGGCCAGCTCTGCTCACCCCGCAGACGCAGCTCAGATATCCCTCTTCTGAAACGTCCTACTCAGTGCTCCCCAGGAAGCAGAGCCATTGGGCCATGCACGCCTACAGTGCCCATGGGGACACTTTTCGGGGACACCCAAGCAACCAAGCCCCGCAGTCAGTGTCCAATGCCTTTCTCTGTTGAGCCTTTCCAACCAGATGTTCACCTGGCTAGCAAGGGTGGATTTCTCCCCCAGACCTTGCTAGGCATAGCCCTCCCAGGGCATTCACTTTAAAAAATGGTTCTAGGCTGGGCAAAGTGGCTCATGCCTATAATCCCCACACTTTGGAAGGCCGAGGTGAGAGGACCAGCCCGGACAACTTAGCAAGACCTCATCTCCACAATAAATTAAAAAATTAGCCAGGCATGGTGGCGCACACCTGTAGTTCCAGCTACTTGGAAGGCTGAGGCAGAAGGATCGCC
>NW_007240040.1:0-688 GCF_000164805.1 Carlito syrichta
AGTTCCAGCTACTTGGAAGGCTGAGGCAGAAGGATCGCCAGAGCCTGGCAGGTCGAGGCTACGGCAGCCATGAGCGTGCCACTGCACTCCAGCCTGGGACAGAGTGAGACTCCAACTCCAAACACAAAAATAAATAATAAAACGTATTTAAAAAAAATCTCTAGGTCAAATCTACATGTGAAATGCACAAATCAGGTGTACAATTCAATGAGCTTTGACGGCTGCAACACTCATGAAACCCACATCCCTACCAGGATATGAGACACTTCCACCACCCCAGGAAATCCTCTCCTACCGTGTCTTATGGTCTGCCACACCACACGTGCCTTCTCCAGCACACTGTCAGGCCCTCTAGTCCAGGGCCACGTCCAGATGTCTTTGGAACCCCAGCACCCCACATAGCACCCAGCAGGTAACAGGCACCCAAGTTTCATTTTTTTGTTTGTTTGTTTGTTTGTTTGTTTTTTTGAATTGGTGTCTCACTCCATTGCCCAAACTGGAGGGCAGTGGCATGCTCCCGGCCACCGCAGCCTCGACCCAGTGGGCTCTGGTGATCCTTCTGCCTCAGCCTTCCAAGTAGCCGGAACTACAGGTGTGCGCTACCACGCCTGACTAATTTTTGATTTATTGTAGAAACAAGGTCTCTCCAAGTTGCCCGGGCTGGTCTCAAACCCACGGGCTCAGGCAG
>NW_007240041.1:0-2350 GCF_000164805.1 Carlito syrichta
CCGGCTGCCCCGGCGCGCAGGAAGGCCTGAAACCCCCAGACTGCCTGGGGACATCCCTCCTTCCCCAGCCCTGCGGACTCACACCAAGGAGCTGACGCCACGCACGCGTGCCAGCGTTTCCAAGCGTTTAGGAGGCGTGCCGCCCAAGCCCTCCGCTGCCAACCCAACCCCCAGCCTTGCGAGAACTGGGCTCCGGAGAGGGACGGCGTGGCCGGGCATCTCGCAGTCGTGTCCACGCGGCCCTGGAAGCCCTTGGTCTAGGGGGGGTCACTCCTGCGGGCCAAGCCCAGCTACTTTTTTGATTTATTGTAGAGACGAGGTCTCACCAAGTTGCCCAGGCTGGTCTCGAACCCCTGGGCTCAGGCAGTCCTCTCGCCTCGGCCTCCCAAAGGGCTAGGATGACAGGCTTGAGCCACCGCACCTCAGTTTCTTAATCTCTAAAGCAGGATAAGGTGTTTCCCTCTCTCCCAGGGCTGTGGGTGGGTGACCCAGGGTCTGGGAAGGATCCCAGGGGCACCCTGGACAGGAAGGTGGGCTGCTGGCAGGTGAGACTCAACACTGCGTTCTGAGGCAGAGGGCAGAGCTGGGGTAAAATTCACAGAACACGCAGCTATTTGAGAATGAGCAGGTCCGTGGTATTCTGCGCATTCCCAGTGAGCAACCGTTAGCTCTCTCCAGTTCAAAATGTAAAATATTTTTTTGTTTTTGAGTCAGCATCTCACTCTGTCCACCAGGCTGGAGTGCAGTGGCCCGCTCACAGCCACCGCAGCCTTGACGTGCTGGACTCAGGCGATCCTTCCGCCTCAACCTTCCAAGTGGCTGGAACTACAGGCGTGCACCACCATGCCGGGCAAATTTTTCTTGATTGATTGTAGAGATGAGCTCTCGCCATGTTACCCAGGCTGGTCTTGAACCCCTGGGCTCAGGCAGTCATCTCGCCTTCGTCTCCCAAAGTGCTGGGATTAGAGGCATGAGCCCATGCACCTGGCTTGAATTCAGAATTAAATTCTGTTTTAAAGAAAGCCAAATGGCGTTTGGGTAGAGGTCGTGCCCTGCACAATCCCTGGCTTTGGGGAGGTGCTTAGCTTTTCAAGCCCTAGATTTTGTAACTGTAAATAATAAGAATGGTCCTAGTGGTGGCTCATGCTTGTCATCCCAGCGCCTGGGAGGCTCAGGTGGGAGGGTCACTTGAGCTCAGGAGTTTGAGAGCAGCCTGGGCAACACAGACCCCGTCTCTACAAAAAATTAAAAAAATAAGCTGGGCATGGTGGTGCGAACCTGTAATCCAGCTACTCCAGGGTGAGACAGAAGGACTGCATGAACCCAACAAGGTTGAAGCTGTGATAAGTGGTGATCATGCTACTGCACTCCAGCCTGGGCGACAGAGTGAGACTCTGGCTCGCATCAATAATAATAATAGTAATAATAATAATCTCCAATGTTACGTGGCACTTCCCTTATGCCAGCGATGTTCAAAGCATTTTATACACACAGACTCACTTAATCTTTGCATCAAGCCCGGGGATAGATGTTTCTCCATCGTCCACTTCTCATAGCCTGGGGGCGTGAGGAGTGCTGTCCACAGCCGCCGAGCATGCGGGCGCTGGAACCCGCTTGTCTTTTCACTTTCTCCTGCCGACCTGTCAGCGCCTCTGTGGAGTCCTCCCCGCTGCAGGGATACTGACCGGGACCATTCCTTCCCACCCCCCTCACTTCTTGCAGCCAGGAACCTTCAGCCCGTCCCGTCACTGAGTTACATGACACGAACCCAAACTTAGCCCAGTCAGCCACGCCTTTCCTCGTGCTCCCTGGCCACATATCATCGCAGGGGCCTGTGGGGCCTGAGCTGCTCAGCGCAGAGCTGGGACGTCTGGTGGGCATTGGCCTGGCTCTGCCGTGTGTCATCCCTTCACCCCGTCCCCACCAGGTGGACACGCAGGCTGTTTCCAGTGTGTTGGGGGTGACAGGCAGGGCAGTGGGGACCGTTCTCCTTGGTGTGCTCTGCTGGCCCCTGTGTGACGGTGCAGCAGGAAGTTTTTTGAGGTGGCTGCTGTTCGTGCCCCGGGCCACATGCCTGTGTCGGTCGACCTCTGCTCTGGGAAAGGCAGGTGTGAAGATCCAGTGAGTTCTTGTACACCGAGAGCCCCGTGCTGGCGGGCTTCCGACAGCATCCGTGGGGGTCATGCACGTTATACGTGTGTGACCGTGACGTGTGTGCGCTTTAGGTTTGGATGGTCGTTGGTCTTTGCTTCTGAGGTGTCCAGTGAGATCACTGTGGGGAAGCAGGAAGCAGGGAGGCTGACTCAGGCGGCCAGGCATTCAGCTCAGGCTGACTCAGGCGGCCAGGCAT
>NW_007240041.1:2609-10685 GCF_000164805.1 Carlito syrichta
TGCATCCTTGGTGAAAGGGGGGGTGGGTGGGAATGATGACCACTGTCTGGTCCCTGGAGGTAGGTGTGAGCAGGGCGTGGGGGCGGGGGCCACCGTGGGTGCTCAGGCAGGGTGGCCCAGGGTGGCGTGTTTTTCCTTGGGACTTAAGAGCCCCTCTTGTGGTTTGGGGGTGGCCCTGACAACCCTCTCTTCTTCTTCTTCTTTTAAACTTTGGCCTCAGGAGGTAGACATGCAGGTTGTTACATGGGTGATTGCATGACAGTGAGGTAGGGGGATCTGTGGAGCCCAGCGCCTGGATAATGAGCCTAGTCTCTCTTAAATGGTTTGTCAACTTCTGCTCCCTTCCCTTCCCTGTTAGGAGTCCCGTATCTGCTGTTCTCATCTTGATGCCTGGCCTCCTCTCCTGATCCTAACGAATCTCTCTGCTTTGCCCCTGCGAGCCTTAAAAGCAGCAGTTAAGGCCCAGCTTGGTGCCGTGCGCCCATAATCCCAGTGCTTTGGGAGGCTGAGACGGGAAGACGGCTTGAGGCCAGGAGTTTGGGACCAGCCTGGGCTACCCAGCAAGATCTCATTTCTACCAAAAAGAAAAAAACTGGCTGGGTGCGGTCCTGTGCACCTGTAGTCCCAGCTGCCGGGGAGGCTGAGGTGGGAGGATCACTGGAGCCCAGGAGTTGGAGGCTGCAGTGAGCTGTGATTTCGCCATTGCACTCCAGCCTGGGTGACAGAGCCAGACCCTGTCTCGTTAAAAAGAAAAAGAAAAGCCGGACTCGGTGGCTCAGCCTGTAATCCCACACCTTTGGGAGGCTGAGGTGAGTGGATTACCTGAGCCCGCGGGTTCGAGACCCGCCTGGGCAAGACCTCATCTCTACAATAAATCAAAAAATCAGCCGGGCGTGGCAGCGCATGCCTGTAATTCCGGCTACTTGGAAGGCTGAGGCGGAAGGATCCCCGGAGCCCAGCAGGCCGAGGCTGCGGTGGCCGGGAGTCTGGGTGACAGAGTGAGACTCCAACTCAAAAAAAAATAAAAAATAAAAAAATAAATAAAAAGAAAGAAAGATGCAAAAGGAGTAACACTCATGCAGTCAGGTAATTCAAACCTGGAGTGTCTCCTGGGTGGCGGATCCTGGGGACCGGGACAGGGCGGGAGGCAAGGCCGACAGTCCCCGCCCTCAGAGAGCGCCGTCTCACGGGCTGCCAGATCTGTTTGCTAGTGGTCACGGGCGGGCGCTGAGTCTCTGGGGCCCACTTGGGTCTTGTGGCTGCAGGGGGCTTCTCTGGGCCCCGAGGTGGGAATGACAAAGAGGAGTGTGGGAGGCTGGGGGGCGGGTGCCGGAGGGGCCAGGTGGGGCAGGGAGCAGTGGGGAGTTGTCAGCTTTATGTCGGCTCCTGGGGGTGACTCAGGAAGGGGGTGCTGTGTGGCCGGAGGTGAGTGGGTACTGTGTGCCCATTTCACAGAATGGCAAACCAGGGCCTGGGGCGTGACACTGACTTGCCAGGGTCCCTGGGGTTCCCACCAACCCAGGAGGAGGGAGTTTAGGGGCCGTGGAGCCCCAGTGGCAGGCAGGAGCCGTTGGCCGCATCCGGGCCCCAACGCCCCGCCAGGCCCAGTGCTGCTGGGCGCGTTTCACAAGCCCAGGCAGGGGCAGGCCTGGGCTGCTGGGCTTCCGTGCGGCCCGGGGCAGGAAGAGCTGCCGGCTGATGTAAGCCCTTGCGCAAGTTTCTGGCTGCTGGCTTCCGGAGCCTTCCACCCACCCGCCTGCCACGCCAAGAAGGAAGCTGGGTGCTCGGCAGGGCCCAGAGGCCCTGCTGCCCTGGCTTGGGCCGCATGGATGGACTGACTGGCCACCGCGGCCCTGGGGCCCGAGGGCTTGGCGCTGGAGTCCGGTGAGGGGGCTGGAGTGTGGGGACTGGGCATGGGGTGATGGTGGACGGGGCATGTGGCCCGGGGGTATCCCCGTGGCTCTGCCCACTGCCGTCTCCGCACTGAGGCCCTGCCCCTTCCAGCCTTGGCTTCCCTGAGGGGGCCCCTGGGAGATGGTCAGTGAGTGAGCACCTGTCATATGCAGGCCCTGCTTGGGGGGTGCTGGGACCCAGAAGCTGGACCCGGCGTCGGTGACCGCTCTGCAGGCTGGGGCCACTTGGGTGTTGGAGCTACATACACACACCCCGTCTGTGTGTCCCCTGCAAAGTCTCCCAACTTCTCTGTGCTCCTGCAAACAGTGCCCACTGCACAGGGACTTGGAGAGGGTTCCCGGGGGGCACGCAGGGAGGCCCTGGGCTGGGAGCTGGTTGAGGCAGCAGCTGGGGGGGAGTGCTTGGCTTGGTGGCCCCTGTGTCCGGCTTTGTGTTCGGGGCTCTGCCTCCGCCTTCCAAAGGCGTTGCTGGGAGGATCTGAAATCCCCTGCCCAGTGCTTGGTTATTATTAGTCGTTTCTGTTATTAGTATTGTGGTTAAACACATGCTTCCTCCACTGTAATTCTCAAAGAAAGACGTCTGCACCCCCATTTTGCTGGTGAGCAAACCGAGGCTCACAGGCAAGGGGCTCATAGGTGAAAGGCTGGTCAGGGAAACCCCTTGCCCCCGGGGGCCTTCCGGGGCTTCCCCGAGGGTGGGGCAGGCGGAGCAGAGCCCTGGGTGGCCGGATTCTGCCGGCGGGCCTGGCCAGATGGGGCGTGGCCGGCTCCTCCCTCCAGCGGCAGTCTGCGTCCGGTCCCCGGGAGCAGCTACGCCGGCCATGCTTGCTGCTCCATTCACTCCTTGGGTCACTTCTCAAGGCCTGGAGCTCGGTGGTGCCAGGGTGGGCTCGGGACACTTGGCCCAGCGTGTGTCCTGAGTCCCTGCTCGTCGGTGTGTGATGGGCACGTCCCGTCTCTGAGTCTCAGCCCACCCATCTGTTTAATGGGTACATGGGGCCAGCCAGGGCTGCGGGGGGCAGTCGTTCTCGGACCCGGGGGTGTTCTTTCTGGTTTAGGAGCTCTGTGGGGTTCAGAGCAAGAGCCCCTCCATATCCAAGCCCCCCACCAAGCTCCCACCTACGAACCCCTCACCTGCGAACCCCCCACCTACGAGCCCCCACCTACAAGCCCCCACCTGTGAACTCCTGACCTACAAACCCCCACATACGAACCCCTTGCCTATGAGACCCCCCTGAATCCCTCACCTACAAGCCCCCACCTGTAAACCCCTCACTTCGGAGCCCCATCTACGAGCCCCTCGCTGACAAGCCCCTCGCCTAAGAACCCCCCCGCCTTTGAGCCCCCACTGCTTGGCTCTGTGGACGGGGGCGGTCTCTGTCCCCCAAGGACCTCAGGTTTCCGTCTACAGACGGAGACTGGTGTCCCTGGGATCGGGGCCGTGGTCAAGCCCTGCTGCGGCGGGCTTCCTTTCTGCTCTCTTTCTGGGGTCTCACTGCCTTCTCCAGCCCGGGGTCTGGTGGAGTTGGTCCGGGCTGGGAGGCGCAGGGGGGGCTCCCTGCCGGGATGGGCTTCACACCGTTGGGGAGAGACGGGGGTCTCGGGGGTGGGCTGGGTGGCAGCGGCCCTGTGGGCTGCCTGACAGCCCCCCTTCTCTCTGCAGGCGAAGCCTTCTTGGGCAGCTTTGTGGCCAGCGGGATGGGGCCCTCAGCCTCGTCCCATGGGAGCCCGGTGCCCCTGCCCTCTGACCTCTCCTTCCGCTCCCCCACCCCCAGCAACCTGCCCATGGTGCAGCTGTGGGCCACCCATGCCCATGAAGGTAAGGAGTGTTCCAGGTGGGCGGGACTGGGGGCTGCTGGGCCGCTGCCCCCACGGCTCTGGCGATTTTGTGTCCCCAGACTCCCCTGTTCTGCCATGGTCACCCCCTTGCTGGGGCCGGTGGGGCCCAGCCCTGGACACTCGGCCTCCCCACTGTTCCTCAGATGCTCTGCTTCCTCCTGTCACTGCCACGGGGCCTTTGCACGAACCATTTCCTCCGCTTGCAGCCTCCCATCTCCCCCCGCTGGCCACCTCCTGTTCCTCCTCAGGGCTCAGCCCCGACACCCTCCTCCCCCCACCCGTGCCACCATGACCTGTGACGACGGATTCTTTGTGCGATTCTTCATAAACCGCTTTCCCACCGCAGTGAGCTCTGAGGACAGGGTTTGGGTGGTTCCATCACCACCGCCTGTCTCCCTGTGCAGGCTTGTTAATCGTTGCAGACGGGCTGGGAGCAGTGGCTCAAGCCTGCAATCCTAAGACTTGGAAGGCTTAGGTGGGAGGATGACCTGGAGGCCAGGAGTTGGGGACCAGCCCGGGCAACATAGCGAGACCCCGTTTCTACAAAAAAGAATAATAACTGCAAGAGCGGCAGGACCCAGCCCATGGGGCCCTCGAGCTGCAGCTCTGCTGTGATGCCCCTCGGTGGGGGCTGCAGGCCTGGCTTCCCGTTGGCCCTCAGCGAATTCCGGGCCTTCCCAGAGCCTCGCTTCCTGCTGTGTGAAGGGATGGGCCCGGGGACCCCGAGTTTCTCCCCCACCTCTGGAGGGTTCTGTGTGCTGGGCGCTAGGCCCTCCTCTCTCCTCCTGGGCAGCCTACGGGTGATCCCTGGACCCTGGAAGATGACACCCCCTGCAGGCTGAGGGCTCCCTGGTCTTCCAGCCCTGTCTCCCAACTTCCTCCTGGGAGTTCGGATCTGACTCAGGGCTCACCCTCATCCTGGATCCTGCAGGTGGGGCCAGGGGTGGCTCCATTTAGCCCAGGAGGAAACAGGTGTAGCCAGAGGGGCCCGCAGCCACGGGACTCTTCCGGTCCTTACACCATTTGTGCCCATGACACAGACAAGGCCACAGAGCCTGCTCTTCCTGGGCCCTGCATTGGAATCCTGGACTCATGGGGTGCGCCTGGCCTGGGCCATCGGGATGTGGACAGCCCTTCTGGGCTGGGTCCCACCTGCACCTACAGCTCTAGCCAGGCAGGGCAGGTGCTGCAGGGGGTGAGAGGGCAGATGTGTGCCACCAGCTTGGGCCTCCCTGAGACCCCTTTTTTGTTTCCCCAAAACATGAGTGGGTGATGACAGCAAACACGTGTGGTGCGCCCCGTGCCCTGGGCACTGTACACTCGAGCTCTTTTTGTCTTCAGAACCAGCCCCAGTGGGCCGTTTTACAGATGAGGGGGCAGAAGCCCGGTGTCCCATGGGAGCACTGTTTCAGTGGTTACAGGAGAGAACGTGTGTCGAGCGGTTCCTCTGTTTTATGATTGTTCTTTTTTTTGAGTTGGAGTCTCACTCTGTCACCCAGACTGGAGTGCAGTGGCCGCTCCCGGCCACCACAGCCTCGACCTGCTGGGCTCTGGCCATCCTTCCGCCTCCGCCTTGGAGTAGCTGGAATTACAGGCATGCGCTACCACGCCCGGCTGATTTTTTTAATTTACTGTAGAGATGAGGTCTCGCCAAGTTGCCCAGGCGGGTCTTGAACCCGCGGGCTCAGGCAATCTACTCACCTCAGCCTCCCAAAGGTGTGGGATTGCAGGCTGCGTCACTGATCCTGGCTGATTTTTTTAATTTACTGTAGAGATGAGGTCTCGCCAAGTTGCCCAGGCGGGTCTTGAACCCGCGGGCTCAGGCAATCTACTCACCTCAGCCTCCCAAAGGTGTGGGATTGCAGGCTGCGTCACTGATCCTGGCTGATTTTTTTAATTTACTGTAGAGATGAGGTCTCGCCAAGTTGCCCAGGCGGGTCTTGAACCCGCGGGCTCAGGCAATCTACTCACCTCAGCCTCCCAAAGGTGTGGGATTGCAGGCTGCGTCACTGATCCTGGCTGATTTTTTTAATTTACTGTAGAGATGAGGTCTCGCCAAGTTGCCCAGGCGGGTCTTGAACCCGCGGGCTCAGGCAATCTACTCACCTCAGCCTCCCAAAGGTGTGGGATTGCAGGCTGCGTCACTGATCCTGGCTGATTTTTTTAATTTACTGTAGAGATGAGGTCTCGCCAAGTTGCCCAGGCGGGTCTTGAACCCGCGGGCTCAGGCAATCTACTCACCTCAGCCTCCCAAAGGTGTGGGATTGCAGGCTGCGTCACTGATCCTGGCTGATTTTTTTAATTTACTGTAGAGATGAGGTCTCGCCAAGTTGCCCAGGCGGGTCTTGAACCCGCGGGCTCAGGCAATCTACTCACCTCAGCCTCCCAAAGGTGTGGGATTGCAGGCTGCGTCACTGATCCTGGCTGATTTTTTTAATTTACTGTAGAGATGAGGTCTCGCCAAGTTGCCCAGGCGGGTCTTGAACCCGCGGGCTCAGGCAATCTACTCACCTCAGCCTCCCAAAGGTGTGGGATTGCAGGCTGCGTCACTGATCCTGGCTGATTTTTTTAATTTACTGTAGAGATGAGGTCTCGCCAAGTTGCCCAGGCGGGTCTTGAACCCGCGGGCTCAGGCAATCTACTCACCTCAGCCTCCCAAAGGTGTGGGATTGCAGGCTGCGTCACTGATCCTGGCTGATTTTTTTAATTTACTGTAGAGATGAGGTCTCGCCAAGTTGCCCAGGCGGGTCTTGAACCCGCGGGCTCAGGCAATCTACTCACCTCAGCCTCCCAAAGGTGTGGGATTGCAGGCTGCGTCACTGATCCTGGCTGATTTTTTTAATTTACTGTAGAGATGAGGTCTCGCCAAGTTGCCCAGGCGGGTCTTGAACCCGCGGGCTCAGGCAATCTACTCACCTCAGCCTCCCAAAGGTGTGGGATTGCAGGCTGCGTCACTGATCCTGGCTGATTTTTTTAATTTACTGTAGAGATGAGGTCTTGCCAAATTGCCCAGGCGGGTCTCGAACCCGCGGGCTCAGGCAATTCACTAACCTCGGCCTCCCAAAGAGTGGGATTACAGGCTGAGCCACCGAGCCCGGCTATGATTGTTCTTAATGGCATTACCCCGGAGTGCTGGGAGAGGAGATGTTGGCCCAGTGGCCAGAGTCAGCCTCTGCTTCCCTGGCACCTGGGGCACCCGGGGCCTTCAGGTCTCTCCCATGTGCCTGGGGTCCTGGAGGACATCGGGACCCTTGCCCAGCACCCTAGCGTATGCCCACCTGCCTGCGCTGCCTTCTGCCAAGTGGCCTCTTGGGCCCCGTTCTCTGTGTGCCTTCTAAGGTGACTCACTTCTCTCTCTGTGGGGACCCTTTTCTGTCTTTGTCCAGTGAGGCCCTGATTCTGGACATGGCTGGTGGGGAGCCTTTCAGGAGGCTGGCAGGAGGAATTTCTTCCTGGTAGCGCTTGCCTGGGAGACCTGGCAGCCATGCTGGGTCCACTGAGGTGATTCAGAGAAGGCAAGTGACCAGCTGGGGTCACACAGCAGAGAAGGGGCCCATGTTGGGCTGAGGTTCAAAGCCCTGGTTATAGGGTCTGATGACCCCACTTGAAAGCCAGGCTCCTCTGCCGTGGGACTTTGGGCAAGTGGGTCTCTGCCTCACGGGATTTTTTTTGAGGTTTAAATAAGAATAACAACGGCAAAGCCACCGACCGTGCTTTGGTGGGCTGTCATCACCCCCTCCTGGGGGATTTGAGACCCCCTAGTTCCCCGAGAGCTGCCTGAGCCTGGAGGGAGCCCCCAGGTGCCAGTGTTGCAGTGGGTGGGAGGGGAGGAGCGTCACCCTGGGGAGCTGGGGTTAAACCTTGGGGCTCCGCTTGCATGGCACTGGCTGCTAACGTCGTTTACTTCCAAAAAAGAAAACGCTAGAAGGAAGCTCCCGATGGGAGGCGTGGCACCACCCAGCCGGCTTTGTCTCTCTTGCAGGCTTCTCCCACCTGTACCCATCCTACCTCCACCTGAACCACCTGGAGCCCCCCAGCAGCGGGAGCCCCCTCCTCAGCCAGCTGGGCCAATCCAGCATCTTCGATACCCAGAAAGGTTAGGAGACCAGAGTGGTGAGCCTGGGGGGTGGGAGGGTGGTCCAGGGCTTCCGAGGGGCTTCTCCAGGGCCTTCAGCACGTCCCAGGTGGCCCCAGCTCTGCCCCAGGTACCTTGGTGAGAGCCCACTCTCCAAGGCCCTCACAGGCTCCCTGGGCCCACCACAGCCCCGGGTGCCTCCTGGCTGCACCCTCTTCTGGGCAGCTCCTGAAACCGCTTTTGGCCTCT